>NW_019641703.1:4218621-4502522 GCF_000599845.2 Trichogramma pretiosum | reverse complement strand
GTGAATAATCGAGCTTTAACCCGATAGAATGTTGGCCGATACTCAGATGTAAAAAATCATATAAAACTGTTTAAAACCCGGTTATAAAGCTGGTGAGTAACCGATGGTGGTAAAAATAGATTAAATGTAAGATTAAATCTAGTTAAAAACCTGGTTGTACACCAAGGCTCAGGATTAAAACCTATTTTAATCGGTTCGTACCCGAGGTGCGAATCAGTTAAAAGCCCAGGTTATCACTAAACTGGAATGCGTTCTATAAAACAATATAGTAAATGAGTGCGAGTAGGAGAACACCGGGCACTATGCACATTTTCGAGCCGGGTAAAATTAAAAAAAGTAATTTAAATAAGCAGTTTGCAATAACCGTATTACTTGGTTTTATTTGTATCGTAGCTCTAGCTGTGCCAGGATATCCCGGCTAACATGGCTACTGTGGACGCACCCAGAGATTTCGAGGGATCACGACGACGACGACTGTTTGCTTTATTGTTCCTGGGAGCAGCAACCAATCAAACCAGAATTCGCGAAATATTCAAGCTCGAGTCTCCTGCCGTCTTTTCAGATCGCGTATATTGTATAGAAGAGCGAGTGTCTATAATGTAAATTCGTACAACAAATAGTTTCGTTACTTTTTTTTTTTTATCCCCGCGATGACGACGATCACCACCACCATCACCCCTTGTGCGTTCCCATATGGACAAAAACTGAAAAAACGAAACAGATTGTTTCAGCCCGCCCGCGCGCGCGCTCGCGCAAGAAATTAGAATTTCGAGGGAGAAAATAATATCGCGCATATGTGCGTTTTTTTTTTTGCATAACTTAGCTGATGTATCGAAATAACGCTCGAGTGCTCGGAATCGTGTGCAACTTTTATGCACACAAAAAGAGCGTAAAAACGTTCACTATACTACGCGTATACAGCAAAGCCGATATGCGTTCGTGAAAAAGGCACCACACCCACTGGACGATCGGTCGTGGTCATTAAATATCTCCGTCTTATCTCCGCGCCGCGGCACGTCCGCACCGTATACACACAACATCGAACGTATAAGCGTCCATCGATCCCATCGCTTCCTTTTTTTTCTCTCTCTCTCTCTCTTTCTCTGGATTCAAGAGTCGACTGCACACGAACAGCAGCAGCGGCAGCAAAAGCAGCAGTTTTTGGTGGAAGGCAATTATTGGCAGTATTATTGTATAGACGCGTGTTTATATGGTGCGAAGACTCGCGCGCGTTATATCGTGTCTTTTATGCGCCGTATTTGTACGCGCGGGTGTGTGTTTACGACGCGATAAGGTCGATTGTATATCATCGTCGTGTATTATATCGTGTCCTCGCCGATCTCGTCGGCGTACCGACACGCATGAAAATGATTAACGATCGAGAAATCCTAGGGGTATATAATGTACCTCCGATCTATAGATGGATATATTTAACGTAAAAAGAAGACGTTTTCGTCTTCTTACTAAGACATTGAAAGTAAAGTCAGCAGTCGAGAGATATCCGCAGGCTCACTTCGGCCAGCAGCAACGAGCATCGATTGCAACTATACTATACAAATCGGGAGAAAAGTCGAGAGCGCGAGCCAAGGCAGAGCACAGGGCAGGGATTTATTCGCGCGTTAAGGAGCGCGGCGCAGCGGCGTCGAGTCAAAATCCTCTGCCAGAAACGATTTCTACCGTTCTACTACTGGGAGTACGCAGTACAGTCGGTAGCAGAGAGAGACAGAGAGAAAAAAAGCTCTATGGATCAGTGCGCGGTAATTAAGAGCTGGCTTAGGACCAGGGGTCCAGCCAAACGCACGAATATACTATATATACACTCGGAGAAAAAGATAGAAAAGTTTGAAAAACGATCGGACTCGGAGAAAGAGAGTGAGAGAGAGAGAGCAAAATCATTAGAGGATTATTCCTCGGCTGCACTTGTGCGTGTGAGTACTTGCTAAAACTAACCCCTCGCGCGCTTACTTAGCTTTCTCTCTCTCCACCCCCGTAGTCTCTATCTTTCTCTCTCTCACACTTGATGGATTACTGCCGCTAAGAACAAGAGCTCTCGAACCCTTTGCTGCTGCTGCTGCTGCTTTGCAAGAGCAGCCCGAGTGGCTATGGCGTTGCTACTGCTATCGCTATACATGGTGCTGCTGTTGGCGCGAGGAAAGGACAGTTTTACGTAATCGTAAAAATCTCCGCGCGCTCTCGGAGCTTCGGAAGGAGGAAAGGGGGGACTTTATGATCGGGCGCCCGAGAGCATAAAACGACGGCAAAATTTAACGGGCTCGCCTATAAAAAGGAGTAAAACGGACAAAAAGAGGGGAGGAGGGGCAAAAGTTTTTATCGATAAACAGTATAAACGAACGGGACGAATAGGATATTATAATGGCCGCGTGGCGCTAAATTGCGCACGAAGCTCGCGCGAACGAATTGGCAATATGGCTTTTTCGAGCTCAGCTCTTATCGTTCGAGAAGAGAGTCGACTGATGCGTCGCGCGCCTGGCATATGCATCTTTTCGCGCGCTTTGCAGTACTGTTACGTATAAGTTATTAGAAGCGAAGAAGCTAGGACACAACGACGGCGTTTTAGAGACTCGTCGCGCGCAGAGCGAGCCTTATTAGTACCTCGAGCGTATACGTATATAATGTAACGCTTTCTCGAACTGCCACGGCGACGACGACTGCGAACTCCGACTTGCTTTCATTTGTACCTTTCCCCCTTTTTACGACTTCCCTCTCGCACTCGAGTCATTGTTTCCTTTTTCTGCTGCTGCTGCTGCTTCTGCCTATTTCGCACTGGCGCCCTTTGTAGCATGGGGGTTCAACTCTCTCATATAGCTGCGTAAATGTGTGTGTGTATATAGGAGATGCCCTTGTCCTGCGGCCACTGCGTATATATACCTTATACGGGAATTGCGAGAGCGACTTTGAAGGAAAAGACGCGCGCTGCGTTATAGGCTAGAGCTCTTGGCGCTTCTTCTTCTTCTTCATTTTTCTTTTATACCTTTTATCCTAGCGCGACAATGAATATCGTTGTTGCGCGCTCGTCTCTCTTTTGGATTCTTTTCTCTCTTTGCTTACGTATATACAAGAGAAAACCTTGAACCCGACTTTTCCAACAACAAAAATAACAGCAACGACGATGACAACGATGACGTCGACAGCTCGTAGCAACGCGTGTCGGGCGAAAAACTTGCACTTTCGTTTTTCAAAGGGTTGTTCTTGTCTGCAGCTCCGGCAGACGCCTATATGTATGCACGTGTGCACTGCTTCGTGCGCAGTGCCATACGTAATATTTTTCGTTGGTGCGTAAATTTGAACATCTTGTGTACGTATAATGTCGAATGAGAAAAAGCGCTCATCGTGGTGTACAATAGGCAATTCGAGTGGAAGATCAGTAAAGCTTCGTCGAACTACGGGCGAAACTCGAGGGGTCGATCTCGACCGTTAAATTACGTACTTTTTTTTCTTCTATCGAGGCAACACACATCGTATCGCTTCATTTTCCATCGATAATCATTCGATTACGCATTTCGGTCACATGATATAAAGTCTTTCCTCTGCCTCTTCGACGTTGGGACTTGCATCGTGGGGGGTAGGTGTACGCCGTGCTTCGAAAGCTCCACCCAGCAAAAGCCTCGAGACTACTCGTTAATACAGATCTACCCATTAGCCATGTAGCAGCAGCAGCAGTAGGAGTAGGAGCAGCAGTCGGAGTATATAAGTTGAAATAATTCAAACAGTAGCTGGCTGCGCGCTCCTCGTACCCAAAATGCGATGGCAACTTTCTTGAACTTACACTTCGCTGCCGAATTATACATAGTCTATTACATTATGAATATGCATGAACGCCATGTTTTAATGATGATGCCAGCTCGTCGCTCGCACGCTCTATTATATTCGCGTAGTCTTATTCTATATACATCGTATATACAGCGTCGCATTGCCACCTCGAAATATGCATGAAATTGTCATTTCCCTTCTCTCTCTTCTCTCTCTCTCTTTCGCCGACTGTAAATCGCAGAGCTTTTGTATTTTTCCAATTGCCAAAGTTATATACGTACTATAGATATACTATACTGCGAAGCATCGCGACTCCGAGCTCTTCTTCGTCTTTTTTCTTTCTTTTTTTTTTTTTTTTTTTTTTTTAATTACGCCGACAACGACGGCGCCTTAGACGCCGGTATTGCGCATTTCAATTTTTCAATGTAAGACATTATTATGTACATCGAGATTTCATTGCAGCGCCACTACCACATCTGAGTTTTTCGTTTTCTTTCTTTCCAAGAAAAGTCGTTCGATTCGATGATCATGGAGCTGCGAAATTTTTTCCATGTGGGATAGAAATCGTTCAATTGAGTAAAGATGTTGCGACATACGGTAACTAATCTCTCTCTCTCTCTCTCTCTCTCTCTCTCTCTCTCTCTCTAAAAAAGTAATTGATTCAGTTTTGATAAGCTGAAATATTTTCTTTCTTTCGTGTTTTAATTTCTTTATCATTGTTATTTTACAGGCTGGAAGTAATTTTGGGAATAATTGTATACGCTCGTTAAAATCAAATTTAATATCCATTTCATCATGGTTCATCATTGCGTCAATAGATGGAGATGGATAGCTTTTGGCGTCCATACAGCTACACTACAAAGTTTGATCAGTCAGCCTTATAATACTGAAGGTATTATTATTTTCAATAGGCTCCAATTTTTCAGGCTTCCCATCGAAAACCAACAGAACAATTAAAATCACCGATCAGATTAAACTGTAGGTACACTTATAAATCTAAAAAATTTTAATTTCCAAAAAAGACGGAATATTGTAAATGTTAGCACTACCGATGTGACGACTTATCTAAACAGAGCTTCGAGTATAAGCGCAATATTGTTTGCTTTTGGTTCTACATATTCTCGAGCGACAAAAAATTAAAATCTGAAGACTTTGAAAAATGATTTCATAATAAATTATTGATGGTGTTCTGAGTTATTAATCGAAGTGGGCTGGAAATTCTTGAAACTTCGACGACGTTGTTCGGAGTATAAGCTCAAAATCAATACAGTAGACAACATATCAGAAGAAGAGGAAAAAGTTATATCTTTAGACTCGGAGGTAAAAACGTACTCAAGTCCTATTTGTAAGATAGGAATTTAGTACTTTTTTGCCTCTTAGCTTAAAGAGATATATTTTTACTCTGGGGCAACGATTTATTATGCTCCCAATTGACAAAATTGACGCTTACTAAAGATACTGCCCCTAATATTGAATTAAAATCTTGAGTTGTTGACTTTTGAGGTTACATTAGTTCGTTGTCATTATTTGTAAGGCTCGCGCGCAAAATTCATTTTTTTTTCTTTTGTAAACTAAAAGGGGGATGGTTCAGCCGATTAAAGAGCTTACATTTGCACATTATCTGCTATTTTTATGGATTAATCAAGGGCTGATATATTTAAAGGATTGATTATAGATTTCAATAAATTAACAGATTATTAATACTTGGATTTGTATCTGCTTGTGATAATGATCAATTTTCGTTTCTTGATTTCTTCGCTCATTCAGAAAATACATGTAAAAGCTCTCAAAGCAGATCTTTTATTATACGTATCTACGGTTGGAGCAAGGCTCCTTAGGTTTCTGATAAATAGCCTCAATAACACCTTTTTTTTCAGGATCCTTGGAAGGATAACATGAGCTGAGAGTATATTTGCAGTTAATTGGTTTATCAAGTTCTTTGTCCAGGCAAATACGTATCTCTCGGATATACTGGCTACCATTTTTCTATAATTTGAGTACGTTTTTTTCATCAATAAAGGGTTTAAATTAGTATTAAATTGCAAATTTATATTTTTACGAACCAATTGATAGCAGACGATAGTAGGAATAGCACCCAGGAATTTTTTTAGACGATCATGTATTAATTTAATTGGGTACGTGCCTCCCGATATGATTCTAGCGTTTTCATGTAGATATATACCGGGTTGATACTTCAAGTAAAGTTCTACGGTTCTTCTAAAATATTTTTTTGGGCTGTTCAAGTCGTCTATTTTCACACAGGTACCGTGCTTGTTCCACTCATATCGACGAAATTTTGAGTCAGAACGTTTACCGAAAGAAATCCACTTAGATTTTAGATTCTTCTTTAAATCAGTACTGAACGATCCTTCGTCAACTTCGTCTTCCCTGCAATAATATAAATGCTTTATTTTTTCTTTCTCTGTTAGTGTATCGCTACTTGGCCACAAGCCGTGAATGGTCCAGTTTCTTTTATCCGTTGGCATGTTGCATTCGCTGCACGTTTTCTTTGTGGATTCTTGGATCAGTCTCATCCGCTCATTTTCATCCTGAATATGCTCGTATCGGACGTAATGACAACTACCCTGAGGCCACATTAACGACAAAACGAAGTGATCGTAAACAATTTTTGGGTCTGTCTTTGACATCTTGAAAATATCCATTATCAATTTCTTGGAGTCCATGCTTTTGTTACTTTGCAACAGTTTCGTACAAAAATTATTATTGATACATTTTTATAACGATTTTTATCTTATACTTACATTATTTATATGTATATCATTGTAAGGTGTGTTTTGAAAGTTTAAGTAAACTTTATATGTTGCGAGCTTTTTGTGAATAAGGAAATATTTCATTGGAGCATATTTTATAAGCTAATATTTTATTAGAAACGTGACCGTTTTATTAAAATCGTACGTCATTTTACGAGTACAAAAACGTTATAATTTTAAATACATTTTAATAACTCAATATTTTAAACTTCCAGAAATTATAAAGGGATACGTATACCTTAACTCAAAATTGTTTTTTTCATTCATGAGTAGAATTTTTTCCTCTCTTTTCCATTTTTTATTTATAATTACAAAACTTTGACTTTTCACTCAATGAAAACTGTTTCCATGATACTTTTTCGTGTCCATTACGTGTTGAATTTTTGTTTTGTTTTGCATTTTCTGACAAATGATATTTTTTAAAAGACGTTCATGTGTCGTAACTTTCGAATGAACCGTTGAAGCTACAGTATCCGAATGGTGAATCGTACGCTATTCGCTTCAACTGAAATTGTTCGCTCGTGAGACGCATTTTAAAAAATCATGAAAGACGAAAGAAGAAAAAATTCAACACGCAGAATTTAAAGAAAAATGTTATGAATTGGTTACGTGTTAGTGACAAACCAAAATTTTGGAACTTTCAAAAATGCAATATAACGAAAAGCATTCAAAAATTAAAATAAAATTGTTTTTTTTATAATAATTTCGTGAGAATTAAAAAATGATACTGAGTCTTGCACAGTGTGCCGGGATTAGGAACTAGTTTTCTTGTAAAAGTGATTAAAATTTACGAGGTCCAAAAATTAATTTTTTATGACGAATGAAAGCGCCACTATAAAATTAATTCAACTGCGAATGTACAGTTCGATCACGACAATAAAAGTTCTGTCACAGCTTAATTACGTAACTCAAAATTTTTTCGACTACATCGGTGTAGCGCTCGCTCTTTGAAATGCGCTAGGCTAGATATGTTTCTACTTTACCGATTTTCACTCAACTAGAGTATGCGGTAGCATCTTGTATGCGCAGATCTAAGATCTAACACAAAGTTTCAAAAGAAAAATAAATGTATGCTTGGTATGTGGTTCATTTGTAAATTGAAAATTATAAATTTATTAACAATTCAAATAAACTGAATATTAGTCAAAACATCTCATATGTACATGAGTACAATTTACATGGCAATATTTAAAAATTTTCCCTAAGACTTATTCTTATTCTTTGTACGTAGAAGGCACAAAAGTAATGACAAAATCAATCATCCATGCTTATCATTATAACAAGTACATATTATTTACAAATATTCAAGTTTTATAATAAATATCTATAAATATATACATATAAATTTCTTGATAAATAAAAGATCTTCAAAAATTATTATGCATATTAAGTATTTTCACTTCTCTCATACTGCTAAGGCAACTGCAAACACTTTATAACAAAAATATGTCATTTACTAACAAAAATATATTATTATATTTTAAAAATTTGTTCCACTTTCAAACTGGAAGAGTGTAAAACAATTTTCAATCACTATCTGATTCAGATGATAATTGTAAGTCTTCAGTTAGTAAATAATTATCAGCTATTTTTGTTTTATCATTGTGATTGACTCTATCAGGTTTAAAAGTCTTTTCAGGCTCAGAATCACTGTCTGAAGTATAAGAGCTAGCGCTGCTACTAGAACTAGAATCACTCATTGTACCTA
Organism: Trichogramma pretiosum; assembly: GCF_000599845.2. Classification (NCBI taxonomy): domain Eukaryota; kingdom Metazoa; phylum Arthropoda; class Insecta; order Hymenoptera; family Trichogrammatidae; genus Trichogramma; species Trichogramma pretiosum. The sequence goes on along the minus strand of NW_019641703.1, from coordinate 4,494,272 downwards.
CATTATTAATATCATTATTGTAATTGTTTTCGTGCACAGGTGACGCAGGTGATGGTGGTCTTATTGTATTCATTGTAAAATCATCCCCTATCATAGGAAGGCTTCCAAATGGTACTTGTGGAGAAGGCAATAAAACATCATTTGTGGGCATTGTTGGACTGTTTGGTTTGACTGGGGCACGATTGTTCCTTGGGTATACATCATTACTTGGCTTCTTTTTATGTTCAGATACAACCTTGGTTGTACTTTTATTGCGACTTGTGGGATTAATTCTGAATTTATGTTTAGGACTGGATTGATTTCGATTTACTGGGCTTCTCTTCTCTTCTAATTCTAAATCACCAGAATTTTGATTTGGCACAGAATCACCTCCATTCCTAACATCTGAATTTATTGTTTCTAAATCTGACCTGCAAGCAAATAAAAAATTGTTTTACAAAATTTTCAATCAAAGAGATAAAAAATGATTACATATGTTTGCGATGAATGCAAGAATAAATTTTCTTACCTAGTTTTTTTTACTACTATATTAGAGGTTAATTGTTCTAGAGTTATTTCTCTGGTTTCGCTATCAATAACAAACACCCAGTCGTCATCGCAATCATCGACTGAACCTTTGTACACTGTGTTGGAGGCATGGTCGTCTGGATTCGGCACAGTAACTGTCAGTTTATTATTTTTTCCTACGTATATGCTGGCACTTTGGGACTCGTCGACGCTGGCTGGCTTGAAATCATCTGCAATCAGATAGAACACAAGTTTTAATTCGATGCACGAGGCCCACGAAGAAAGCCTTTTACGGCTTTCCAAAATTTGTATATTCTATTCTAAAAATAAAAAAAACGCAAACTCACATTTGAGCGTGTGAAAGCCAGTCTCGTGGAAGAACGACTTGCCGATCTTGAGATCGTAGACTCCTGGTGGCAGGCCGAGCTCTTTTACCACGTCAAATTCTTCATCGTAGTCACCATCATAATCCATTATTACCTTTGTTTATTTAAAACACCTTGTACCCAGGCCTCCACAGACAAGACACACACACGCACGGGGGGCACGATCGGACACTCGGTGCGCGAAGGCAAGTCTCTCTCTCTCTCTCTCTCTCGCTCTTTTTTTTCTTTTAAGGTTATAGCCACACGCACACTTACACAGATGTTGCAAGCAAGCGTATAGTGCGACTTTCACGCACGCCTCGAGGTTCCCCCGATGCACCGAAAAACACCACGACTGGACGGGATAAAATATCCGCGAGACTCGGGGCTAAGACGACGACGACGACGACTATTCTTCCATGATCTTGAAGGGGGGCTCGCGCACGACAACACGCTGCACTCGTCCACCCGCGATTTCGCGAACAGCTGTTTGCCTCCTAAACACGTGCACTACTTTGCGCACTACTCAAGGGTCACTGGAGCAGAAGCTGACTTATGACAAAACATTGAACCGCCGTTTGAAACGTAAGCAGGCGCTGCTGACTGTATATAACGCGATGTATATATATGCTGTGCTGCTGCTACGAAAGTCGAGCTGTGCTGTGCCGTTGGCTGTTGCGCTGCTAGAGCTGCGTGATATCCTCATGAGAGCATAGCGCCGAGAGCGAGAAAGAAAAAGATAGAAGAACACCTTGCAGTGTGCGCCCTGTGAGACAGGTGGCGGTGCGATACAGGCTAACACCAGCAGAGCACAGTCAGGCGCGTTTAAACTTTAAATGCCCGCATGTGTAAAGTGTACACACAGCGATAAAACTCCGTAATATGAGTCATTCGAAAGGGGACCTATATATAAAGCTCTTCACACCGTGATTCCCAAAAATAACTTTTTTTTTATACATCTGTCTCCAGCACAAGTCGATCTGGGCCGACATGTCACTTATCGTCATCGCTTGTACATAATACGATAGCGCATTCGTGCGCCGATAAGATTTTTTGCTTCGCTTCGTTCTTTTTTTTTTGCAAGAAATTACCGATTCGAAGCGAGTACTGCAATTATGCAATCGTCGTACTTTCCTTTTATATGCGCCTGGCGAAAATTGTGAAAGCTCCGCTGCTATATAATACCGAGGCGTGTGCTGCTATACGCATACGCGACCTTCGCGGCCGATCTAAATTCGGATCCGTGTGTGTGTGTGTGTGTGCACGCGTGTCATTTTCGAAAAAGTAAATCAAACCATTTTTAGAGAGGTGATTTTTTTTTTATATAGAACCAATTACGGATCGACCGTCTATATGTATGTGCTTGAAATTCCTGCGCACCATCTGGGTGAATGGCGGCGAGTCATGCGAGCTGACGCGTGAAAAGTGGAGTACGTATCTGCCTGGCGATTTTTGAAAAAGCGAGTCGATATAGCTTTGAAATAATGCTGCAGTACAAAAGCAGAGAGATGCGTCATTGATCGCTTGTTGTTCTTTTTTGAACGTGACAGCTGTCATTTCTACAGATCTTCTTACTTTTTTTCATAGAGACTTTTTGAAATCCATCTGATGCTCTTGAAACGTGAGATTTAAATGCCTTTCTGACAAGTGTAAATGGGCCATTGGCTATTTAATCTATTCTGCTGATGCCTCCTTCTTCGGTTTTTTCCTTCCTGTCGTAAGATACCGTCACTGATCGCATCTTGATTTTTTCTCTCTTCGAGTTGAAAAATATTTCTTTACGATAAGTAGATACTGTCGATCGGACGGGCATACTTGTCAGCCGATGACAAGCGAAACTTTCGGATCTTCGAAATGTTCTACCTTACCGATTCTTTCTGTGGCAGCACCGTAGTCCTTGTATACATCATATGACGCATCAGTATCTAGCCATGCGGTACGTAAACAATCCGTAAAACGTAAACAAACCAACATGCAGAAGACATCGTTCATTGATTGGAAATAATTTAACTTCTGCGGTGCGGGTGCGAAGTGAACGTGTCCGAGTGCATCGATCGTCGATCGTAATCGCCTATCAAATAAAAGTGCACTCGATCGAATCTCTACAGGTGCTTTTAACCGCAAAAGAGAGCAGAGAAGATGATGCAGTCGAACGATCAAGACGGAGTTTTGAACGACCCCAACCAGTGGAAGCTCGAGGCTCGAGCCGTCATAAACGACGTGCGAGATCACGTGCGCGAACTGCGAGTCTGCGAGGCCCCGGACATCCAAAACTCCAACAGTAAGATCCATCTGAACTTGACGACGCTCGAGGGCAGCGAGCTGTGCATCCGATTGACCACGGCCGGTTTCAGCGTCGTCGGCGATCGGCACGACTGCGTCAACGGCGAGCAGGAGGTGGGTCAGTGCTACGAGACGATCTACGCACTGCTGTCGGCCATCAGTCCCAGCTACACCCAGTCCTTTGGAAATAGTCTGCTGGATAAGTTGCAGCGGGTAGCGGATAATCAGTAATATTTAAAGACTTGAGAATTTTTCTTCGATAGCGTCGCTGTGATGTAATTGTTAATGATTAATAAACTAATTTTTACACAAAAATTCAGAATCTTGTAGTGATTCCTTGACCCCACTTTACACTCTAAGACTTATGTGAAAACCAAACTAATGATTTCGAAATTTTCAATCACAATAAATTATCAACAAATGAATTCGGATTTATTGTTGCACTCATCATATTACAATCAGCAAATACTTTCAATTATATTTGATGTAATTTTAGTGTATAAAAAACATTAGTTAAGTATTATGCAATCTTGATGTAAATACTAATAAATATATTTATATTTTACAATACTTAAGACTACTATTAATACAAGCATCATAGTAATCTAAATCATGATACATCGTTCATAGTCAATATAAATTATTTTAAAAGTAAATTCACTTTATGCAATTTCGAAGCATTACAAATTTTTTTGCTGGTTTTTTTAGATAAAAAAATATTTGATATTTTTATACTAACTACTTTCTAAAATGTTGTCATGATAATAATATAAAAATTATGTACATGATTCAAGCTAGCGAGAAAATATATGGAACTATCAAAAGTACTTGTATGTACAAAATATATATACATTTGTTTTTTGTATAAATCACTTATCAAAAATTCTATCTGCACCAAGAACAATGGTTAGCCACTCAAATTCTTAAAGATATTTGCAACTTAAGAGTATCTAAAATTAGTCAGTACCATCATTACTTTCAGTCAAATGACTTGTGTCTTTGCCATCCTCTTCTAATTTCAGTTCATTTAGAGACGGTGGTTCTTCATTGGGTTTGTCGTGTTTTTTGCGATGACACATCATCGTAGAACGAGAAGTAAACGATTTTTCACAAATATCACACGCGTAAGGTCGTTCACCGGTATGCAAACGTTTGTGAATATTCATCGGACTAAATTGCGTAAAAGTTTTATTGCAAACATCACAACGGTACGGTCTTTCACCCGTATGAGATCGTCTATGACATTGCAATGCTGAACGGCGAGCAAAATCTTTTCCACATATATCACATTCAAAGTCTTTCTTACCTGTGTGCATGGTTGAATGAACTCTAAGATCGACTCTGGTGAGAAATCCTTTGCCACATACCTAAAAAAAATTAGAATAATTGTTGATAAAATCTTAAAAACGTTGGTAGCAAACAAAAATGTGGTTTAACTCACTTCACAAAGAAAAGGTTTTTCGCCAGTGTGAATCCTTAGATGAGTATTCAGATAACTTTTGCTAACAAACATTTTGTTGCATACATCACAAGGATATTGTCTGTTATCTAATCCAGAATGTATTTTTTGATGACTTTTACACAACCCTTTAGTGATGAATCCTCTGCCACAAATTTCACATTTATAAGGTTTGACTCCTTTATGTCGATTCTCATGGTCACATAATGATTGTCTAGTTTTGAATTTTTGGTTGCAAGTTGAACAAGAATATGGTTTAACATCAGAATGTACTCGTTGATGCACAATAAGATAACTTTTGCATTGAAAGCCTTTGCCACAGGTTGAACAACTATAGTCAAATTGACCTGTGTGTGTTGCGGTGTGTTGAGCAAGACCTATTTTACTGCGAAAAGCTTTTTCGCACAAACTGCATTGGAATGGTCTTTCACCTGTATGTTTGCGCATGTGTTCCTAAAAAGTTTAAAAATGATTTAATTTTAACCAACTTTTTTATAGTATAGTTCAATACTAAATATTGCTTAAAAAATAACGTTTTTAATGTTTTTGTCTTTACAGGGATGACTTACTTGTAATTTGTAATTTGTAGGGTACTCTTTACCACAATGAGTACAAATTTTAGGTGCACACTTTATCCGAGATCCTTGTGGCTTTTTTTCTGAAGACTCTTCAACAGGTGGTTGAACTTCAGAGAACTGGATTTGTTCTTTGTTTTCAGTAAAATCTGACTTATTTACAAAACAGTTTTGATTGTGTAAATTAAAAACATCAATACTGGTAAAGTACAAGTCACATTTCAAACAGCTATAAAAATGCTCTTCAAAATGCAACAAAAGATTACTGGGTTCAGAGAATGCCTCATTACAAAAAGGACAGATATACCTACAATAAAAAGTACAATAAATACTAATAGAAAACAAATATAAAAATAACTAATTAAAATTATAACTCTTACCAAGTAGATTCATTTTCATCAATTGTTGGGTTTTTTAATAAATCTTCGATCAGTGCATCTTTTGTTCCTTTGGTATATTGCATGACCATTCCATTTTCATTGTTCATATCATTACTTGTAGAAGTTAACGTAAAAGCATGTGTTGTGTTTTCAGAAGAACCCATACCATCATCATCAATATTACTTTGTGTTGAAGAATGCGCCACAGAATGATGTTCTTCTTCCATAATATTGGAGTCTGTATTTACTTCATTACAGTATTGAATGAGTTTTTCGGCTTGAAGCTGTACGTTAGCTGTGGATGACATTGAATCCACATAGGAGTTGATATCTATATGGCTAAGATGATCTCCCACATTAATATTGCCTACTGTCAAATTGCCATCTAGGTTTATGGCTAAGTCTTGGCTTAAACTTGTTACCTAAAATTTTTGGTAGTTTAAATACTTATTGATTAAATTTATTGACTATAGTTTACTTTTATTACATACAGTTTGCATTTGTTCATCTACCATTCTAGATGCATCACCAACTAAGTGGAAACTAGATACTGGCAAATCATTTTGTTGAGATAATTCTTCTTGCACCACCATTTGCCTACTACTACCAGGAAGATGTAAATTGTCAATATCTGCTATTTGGTGAAGACCATTTTGTGCATTATGAGTCAAGACATCATGATTATCAAGTGCATTTACATTATTCTCTAAATTACCAATATTTCTTTGCATCTCTTTTGCAGTGATTCCATTTAAAGAATTCATGTTATGTTTCGTTAGTGACTTTGCCATCTGAATAAACATTTTTTCTGTTTGTAAAACCTTTTCACGAAAAACATGAAAGTCTTCTAGTTTGTATACACATTTGACACAAACAACTTTTGGAAGTTCATCCGTTATCGATATCTGTAAATGAGTAAGATTTTAGTTAAATTATTCAGAAATTCAAATTGTACATTGAATTTTACTCACATTGACTGGTAAAACAGTTGTAATTTTTTTTGCAATATTCGTTGTACATTCTTCAAAAATTGGTACACCCATGAGATGATCCACTTTATCACTACATAATCTACATAAATAGTCAAATTGATGGATTGAAGCCATTGCAACTAAAATGCTTTGACAACTTTTAGACTATTTTCCATCTAAGTGCAATCACTGGCAAATTTTTCTTGGCTCTGCCATCCATGTACTGAAACAATGATTATACAAAATTTATTAGTGATTTATTTTAATAGTTTTTTAAGAAAATCTCGTTTTGGCATAGGAAAATGTTATTATTTTTGCGTAGGCACATTTTTTTCGCCGTTGAACGAACACTTTCTAATTTCCTCGGATTAACCGAAAATATTAATGTCTTCGTGGTACGTTTCGCCAGTTAAATAAACATTCTATTTTTAAAATTTTAGTTATTATTAATTTTAAGAAATTGATTAGCCGAAAAATTTTACGCAAAAATGAGATTCATTAAAATGCCAAAATCTTTTTCAAAATAGTCATTCTGTTCACCTGCAGGATCGAGTTGTTTTTAATCACATTAATAAATCATCGGTGCAAGAATTTCAGAATTAATTTTCATTAAATCTTTGACTGCTAATACAGTACAATCAACAGGGAAAACAGACAGTTGACAATGAAAGGCGGTGCACCTCTTGGTTCCGGCTACATCGCGTACTTGACTCGTTAAACGAATTTTCTTTTATCAAATACTCTTAAGAAAAGCGTACTGTAAAATACCAACACAATCATCTTTCATAGTCCACGAAACTCGTTTATTCAATTGATATCGAACTTATTTCAACAAAATAATGATTCGCGACGCCGAACGCCGCTTCGCGAATACATAAAACAAGCTTTTGTGGGTTATGATTACCTACCCTGTGTGCGCTGCCTGTGTGCGGTGCATTTATATGCCCTACTCCTCTCATCTCGCAGTTGTTGACTCGGCAATGAAGCTTGATATTGTGCAGCTGGCCTGTAGATGTATACGGCAAAAACGGTCAAGAAACGGAATGCCGACTGTCGGTTGGCGACCGGTCTCGCTTGTATTCGCAAGAATTTTCTAGGCCATGCTTTATAGTTTATATACAGACGCTTTTGACGGCTCGGTCGGCGCACACCGTTTGTTGTGTTTATCATGTCAGATTCTCAGGAAGAAAAGAAAGAAGCAATAAAAAGATCACTCGAAAATTACGATGAATCGAGTGACGATGAACGTAAGTTATCTGAATTGTATCCATTAACTTTGGCATTTTTAAATTTCTTTGGTAAAAAGTATAATTTGAATGATCAGGTTAAACTTGTTAACTGTTAATTTTGTTTATGATTATTTCTGGGAATGATTTCATTTTTCAACTTTCGTAATTTTTAGCGAGCAATAAATTGGCCAAAGCTGGAGATGGACCTAGACTATGCCCTTATCTGGATACGATAAACAGACAGTTTTTAGATTTTGATTTTGAAAAGCTCTGTTCTGTATCGCTGTCAAGGATCAATGTCTATGCTTGCTTAGTGTGTGGCAAATATTTTCAAGGTAGAGGAACCAATACCTACGCTTATACGCACAGCGTTGCTGATAGCCATCATGTTTTTTTGAATCTTCATACTCTCAAATTTTACTGTCTGCCTGATAATTATGAAATCATTGGTATGTGAAAAATTACTTTTTATTTTCATACAGTCTGACAATTTCTAATTGATATTCTTACCTTATTTTAGATTCATCTCTGGATGACATTAAATTTGTGCTCAATCCAACATTTGACAAAGCTCATATTGAGCAGCTAGATACCAATGGAAAACTATCAAGAGCTATTGATGGTTCAATGTACTCACCTGGTATTGTGGGCATGAACAATATCAAAGAGAATGATTACTGCAATGTTGTTTTACAAGTGAGATGATCTATTTGAATACTTTTTAATAAATAACTGCATAAGATGTTATAATAAATTTTCTTACAGGCATTGTCTCATGTCACACCTCTACGTAATTACTTCCTCAGAGCTAAAAACTATTCAAAAGTAAAAAGACCACCTGGGGATTCGTCATACCTTTTAGTACAAAGGTTTGGAGAATTGATGAGAAAATTATGGAATCCTAGAAATTTTAAGGCACATGTAAGTCCTCATGAAATGCTCCAAGCAGTAGTTTTATGGAGTAAAAAAAAATTTCAATTTACTGAGCAGGGTAATTCATATTTACCTAATGAATTTTCTTTCTTAAATTAAATAATTCAAACTTAAATTAATTTTCATTCCATTTACAAAGGTGATCCTGTGGATTTCCTATCTTGGTTCTTAAATGCTCTACACTTAGCTCTAAATGGAACCAAAAAAAAAAACTCGAGCATCATTTACAAAACATTTTTGGGACAAATGAGAATCTACACGCGGAAAATTCCACCCCTTGAGCTAGAGGAAAGCAAAAGAAACGAGCTGATGAGTACCGTGGAGTACGCAGAAACGCTGACGGAAAGTCCATTTTTGTACTTGACCTGCGATTTACCGCCTCCACCGCTTTTCAAAGATCAACACGCAGAAAATATTATTCCGCAGGTAACATTTTTACCGTCGCAGAAAATGGAAAAGTTTTGTAAGATTTTTGTAAGATTTTTCTAAGTAATTTTTGTAACGATTTGTAAAATTTTTATTTAGGTAACTCTATGGACTCTGTTGAATAAATTCAACGCTATAAACGAGAAAGAGTATAAAACCTACAAAGAGAATTTTATGAAGAGATTCGAGATAAGAGAATTACCGCCGTATTTAATTCTGTACATCAAACGCTTTACGAGAAATACATTTTTCGTGGAAAAGAATCCTACGATCGTCAATTTTCCCGTCAAGTACGTTATCCGTTAAAAAAAAAATCCTAGATCTAAATTTCTTCCGCACTATAAAAATCGTAATTTTTTCACCTTTCAGAAACATCGATTTCGGAGACATCCTGACTCCGGAAGTCAAGGCTATGCACCCGTGCACGACCTACGATCTGGTCGCAAACGTGGTCCACGACGGCGAGCCCAGTCACGGCACCTACCGAGTGCACATTCTGCACAAGGCCACCCAACAATGGTACGAGCTGCAGGATCTACACGTCACTCCGATTTTGCCGCAAATGATAACGCTCACGGAGGCCTACATTCAAGTGAGCAATAATATCGATTTCCAAATTTTTTCCCGTTATCGTATCGCGAATCGATTGATAATTACCCTCGTTTTTTTTTTTGTAATTTCAGATTTACGAGCTGCAAAGCCACAAGTCAGACTCATCGAACGAAAAGTAATGAGTTTTCGAGTCATCGCAATTTCTGTGTTCATATCTATTCAATAATCAATAAGTTGTAAAATAAGTTGAAAAATAAAAAATTTATCTACCTTCGTAAACGTTCGTTTTTCATTTAACACGCCACATTCGAATTCCACTCGTGCGTTCAATAACGTTCCATTCCATTCGAAAAACCGCTGCGAAAGATCGCGTAACGTTCATCCTACCTGAGCCTATAAAAATCCTCTCCTCGCCCTTTATGCATTAAAATATCCTTATCTGTAGGCAGGATTTAGCGCCGCCGAGCGTCCCACCGGCGAAGCTCCGTCGAAATTCGCGCGTGGTAGGCGGGCGGGCGGGCAGTGCACAGCACGCGGCAGACTTGGAAGATTATAAACCGAACGAACGAACGAGAAGAGTCGGAGCGGCGGTGTAGGTATATAGATATAGGTATACCTATATATTTTAGCGGCAGCGGCGGTGGCAAGCTGAGAGGCAGCAGCAGCAGTTGTGCTTGTCCGCGCGTTCTCGCGTCAGTTCAGTTTGTCGGCGGCAGTCGCGTTGCTTTACTCGCGAGATCGACGTACAGCCATATACATATATAGCAAAAATTTTCTCTGCGCTGCATCGCGCGTTGTTTTTTCACTGCACGAAAAGCGCGTGCATACGAATGCTCTGATTCAATACGAACACTGTTCGATCTCACCTATTGAACCGTTGCGTTACGTTACAGTGCACGACGGTTGCGCGTTCTTACGATTCGATTTGAAATAAAGCGAAAGAAAAAAAATCGAATCGGCGTCGCAGCACACCGTTGGAGAGATTCATTCGATCGAGTGCGCGTCGCGCGATCGATGCGTTTTACATTCAAGAATATCAGAAGGTAGTGGTGCATGTGCGTAACAGTTGTCTTTGTTGCGGTGTTTCTTGAAATACATAATACACACACTACGCGTGTGTGTGTGTGAGTGCAGTGCCAAAGGAGAGCGAGTGCAGCTCGGACTTCCGTTCGAAGCGCGAAGGAGCTGCCGCTGCTGCACACGTTCACGAGTATATAGGTGCGTGCATGCACACGCTCGGCACGATGCATAAAGAAGCAGCGTGTAGGTAGAGAGAGAGAAAAAGAGTGTCCGTGTGTGCGTGTATATATAAAAAAGCGGAGTGCACGTAGTATACGTGTGTGTCTCTCTCTTGTGTCGACGACGACGGTGTCTTCGTGGTGCACAAGTGCGTTGCTATAGTCACCCTCGCTCGCGCGCGCGCCGCTACTACACGGCACATAAGCGTATACATACGTAGTATAGTACGTAGTACATAATATTGGTATCCTTGTGTATTTATTCGTGCATGTGTATAAGAGAGCGAAATATTTACGCACATGTCAAGGTGTCTGTGAACCGTGGTGGTGTTGTGATTATTCTTTATTGTTTTGTTTGAGTTTTACGTTATTCAAGTTTTTTTTTCGTTGTTTTCGTTCACTTTGGAGTTCGTATGATACACTTGCTCCGTTTATACCGTGCTTGAGTTTGTGTGTTTTATTATAAATATCAGTGCACCGATTTAACGAATATATACAGAATACAGTGTGTGACAAGTGGGTAACAAGTGGGTCGTACGCGGGTTTTGGCACTGTTTCGTTTCGATAGTACGTACGATTGCGTATCCCGCTCCGATTCAACGAAGAGGACAGAAGAAAGAGAGAGATACGAGAAGATTTGGCCACAGGTGAGTGAATTTGCATGCGCTGCAGTTTAGTTATACGATATATATACACGCAGGGACGAGAATGTGTGTGTGTGTAAACGGGAGACGGTGGATTGGAATTTGCCGATGTCGGCGCGTTACGAGCGCGTATAGTAGTAGTTCGATATCTGAGCGTAAGAATCTCGTGCTGAATCGTACGTTACATATATACCGTGTAAACCAGCTCGTCGAGTGCATGCACGCATTTTAGCGCTCGAGTTGTGCATCGTCATCGGCACACACGTACGCGTGAATAAATATATGCAAATATCGTCGTCGATGACCGAAGCGTCCCTCGCGTATACACAATAGCTCATAGCTTCGGATTTCAGCGCTCCGGATGCAAATTTTTCTCCCAGGCGCTGTGTTTCGATTCAACTTTTTCATAAAACGATTACCGATACTCGCTCGGCATTGAAATCTCCCAAAATAGCGTATTTCCGTTCGCTGCAAAGATCCTTCGCTTTTATAAAAGGTCCTCCCCGCGTATAACCTCCAAAGAGCAAATTCAAACGAGTCGGAGGAGGTGGAGGAGGAGGAACAGGACGACGCTCGTAAACGATCCCCGCCGTGTGTGTGGACGATTTTTTTTGCACGTATTTTCGCGCGCGCGCGTACTGTCCAGGTATAGTATTCTATATAGTATGCAGCAGCAGCGTGTATACTATAACCGGCCATTGCCGGATCGCGAGTCTCTCCTTTCACGAGATATTCGCCCTGTGTATGTGTGTATATAGGTGTACACACACACGCGCAAACACACATATAGGGTTTACTTTACGCGTCGAATGGAACGCGCGTCTCCAGCAGCAGCAGCAGCAGGGCCTCTCGCGCGCGCGAGAAAGGAAGAGGGAACACACATACCGAGTATATAATATAAGTAGGGAGGGAAAAGCGAATCTTGCCTGCAGCAGCAGCAGCAGCAACGTGCAGCAGCATAGTAGAGAGAGACTGTGCTGTATACGTATGCGCCTTTTTTGCCGCCGAAGGTCGCGCGCGAGGATACACCGAGGAGAATTGCCGCTGCGTTGGCCGTTGTGTGTGTTGCCTTACCTCCTTGTGCTGCCTGCCTTCTTTGCTCCCTTTGGGCGCTCTTCATTGCGCTACCTATATACTCCACCTTGGTCTCAGTCTCGGTCGTCGTCGTCGTCGTCGTCGTCTTCGTCGTTTTCGTTGTCCTCCTCCCGCGGCGCTTAACGGTCGGCCCGAGAGTCCGTCTCTCCCTCTGACTTCGGTGCGCACGTAATGCTGTACGTACGCTCGTGCTCATAGGACCCGTATAACGAACGAAGAGAGACTCGTCCTACACACAGAGCAGAGATCGCGATGCTATATAATCGGCATTAGATGCCGATCTCTTTCTTTCTCTCTCTGTGCTAGCGCGCGCGCGACCGTCCTATTGCGGTTGTTTTGCGACGCGACGGCTTTTTAATGCTCGCGATCTCGCAGTTGTCCAGTTGTCCAGTTGTGGAATAAAATCTCAGGGGCCACGGTCCGCACACACACAAACACATATATATTATCTATACTAACGGCTTTTTCCACCGATATAAAATACGTATACTCGAACATTTCTGCGATTGGCTTTTTTCTGAATCGCGTACCTGTATACATGTATAAATGAACCGCGAGTAGAGTCTATCTTCCACATATACGGATGAAAAGTCCCCCTCGCGGTCGGTCGGTCGACCATATACTCGTTGCGACCGTAAACAAGCATATGAATATTTTAAACGTATAGGACGCCATTGTCGAAAAACCGGTTCTATGTGCGCCCGTACGTCTGTGTGTGTAGTTGTAGTAGTAGAATACTATGCCTGTGTTGAAGTATCGGTCCGTTTCTGTCTCCACTTGGCCCCGCGCGAGAGCTGCTATACGGATGACGATAAAAATAAATAAAACTGCACCTCGAGATACCAACGCTCTTTTTCTTTTTCAATTATATAATGTAAATAATGCACGAAGTGTTCTCTACATATCGAGGCCTCCGCATTGTCATTTGAATTTCCAATTATAAACAACGTTTGCGTATGCAAACACATAGGCTCCGCGGCGATACGATACGAAAACTCTTTCCCTATAATTGATAACGTGCGCGCGCGGCACGAGTGTAAACACCAAACGCTCTCTCTCTCTCTCGTGCGTCCATGTGTCCGTCCGTTGTTGTGACGCGCGCCGCAACGAGACGGACAAGAGAAGAAGAACAAGAAGAGGGAAAAAAAGAGATCGCGATTAGAAGCACAGACTCCGAAAAAATTGAAAACAAACGTCCATTCACTCACATATAGAGGCGCATGTTTATTTACTCGGTGTACTTTTGAGAATAGTCGAGCGTGAAGGATTCGAGCGCATTACAAGCGTGTTTATAGAGTAGGTGTATACATTTGGCAGTTCAAGAGTGTGTTTACCGATGTGTGTACATAAACGAATCCACTGCTCTTTAATTTCGAATTTTTTCCCCTCTGCTCTCTCTCTCTCTACTATCGCATCTCGGAACTTGCATATCTACCGCTACGGAAAGCTTTAGATCTGAACTAAATGTAATAATCATCTTTGTACCGAGTCCCTTGAAATTTCGAACGATTACACTCTTATACGTTTTAGTTTTGAAAAAAAGGCCGAGCATTCGTCCAATTTGTACAAAGAGACCTCGTTATCGCTAAGTACACACAACTTGGAATCAACGAATACATAAGCCGCATCGATTATCTCGATGTATAGAAAAACCAAAAAAGTATTATACCTACTCGCGGATATACACTTGATAAAAAAAAAGGCTGTTGGCGCACAAGGACTCTGCGCGCGCTGAAATTCTTGGAAACTTTTTGTTACGAGCTGCACGTGTGCTGAGTTAGTTTGCGCGCACATAGCGACCAGACAGTTTTTCCTCGTATTAATTAAGAATCGGTCGAGTCGCGCAATTAGTTATCCCGGAGAGAGACGCGCGAGACTACTAGCCCTCCCGCACGTATTTTATATGAAATGCATACCTATATAGCTAAAGGAGTAGTCTATGCTCTTGACGCGCGCGTGTGGCGGCGGCGGCGGTGGCAGGCAGGCAGTTCGTTTTTCTCGAGTGCCTCGTTTCGGCGCTGCAGCAACCTCTTCTGATGCCGCTGCTGCTGCTGACTCGTGCGTTATACGAGCGCAGTAACAGCAGCAGCAGCAGCTTCGAACAATATTTTTTTCTTTATAACTTCTATCTGCTGCTACTGCAAAAGAGAGAAAGAGTTTCTTTTTTCCTTCTTATACAAAGCTCCGATTTGTTTGCTTCAATTAAAGCAAAAAAAAAGCGCAAAATAAAACACAGAGATCTGCTGCTGCTGCTGCTCGCGAACGAGCCAAGTAGAAAAAAAAGAGAGATTTCTCGGAAATAAAATTTGTTACGCCTCGGGATCTCCGCGTTAGCCGCTAGCTGATGATGAGCTATTTTAAAATCCTAATGGAATTCTGATCAACTTTTGCGTTTATATAAGTTGTTAGGCAGATTTATAATACAACGCCACAGAAGTCAAACCCGAGAAGATACTACGGTGCTTAGCGTACCGTATAGTAATACACATTTTTGTGTAACACACGGGGGAGCGCGTCGCACAGGTAGTATATAGAGGAAACAGGTAGCTGCCAAACGACGTGCGGCTGAATTAAAAATTCCTCGTATTCGCAAAATAAGTAATCGCGCCGACGTAACAATGAGGATTAGTCAGTCCACTCTCGACTTTTTTTTTATTTTATTTTCTGCTGCCGTAAGTATTTTCACGATTCCTCACGCGTGAGCGCAGGAAGCAGCAGTTCCATTATTATGCTTTTATGTTTTTACAGAGGTACCATCATCGTCGAGAGTTTCATGAATATAATATAGACCGACTCTCTGACTAATAACGCCTCGCGCGCGCGTTATTTCGAAGGTAAAAGTTTTCAAAGTTTTTACTTGGTCGAAATAAATAGGCAATGAAATAGAAATTTTTAAGGCCTAACACTTGCGATTTCTGTTAATTGACGTATTATTAGATCAAGGCTCTCTTTTCTCTCGGATCCCATTGAGCATAAAACAATAGAATATATTTTGTGTGAGTAACCGCAGCACTAATACCGCTGATAACCCGTTTTGCTTTCTTCTCTTTATTATTGACATTACGTTATATGTGTATTTACGATTATTATATATACAGAGAGGCGAGCAGCAAAGAGAGAGAGAGAGAGCCTCGTTTTGTACACGCACGCGCGTCATGCAAGTCCGCGCGCCTCATTTTCGACGCGGATGATGCACACTTACGAGTAAAGAAAGATTATTGCACCTCTTATATTATTGGCCACTTTCTTCTTCGGCCACCGTACGACCAGACGATCGTATATGTATACCTCCAATTTCGTCGAGTCCGTTAATTTCGTCTGTAGCCATTACCTCGACGATCGTTGTATATATATTTTTTTCTGCTTTTTTTCAAAGCCACAGTACTGTCCCCGTTACTTTTATCAAACTGAAAAAGGTCATTGATACTCGCACGCGCGTGTCTTGTATTACGCATTAAAAAAATCATGCTAAAATAACCAGACCGTGATTTCGTGAGTGTATACATCGCGCGAGGCGCGCGTTAATATCGATAAAATTAATTGTTACGCGAAAAAAAAAGTTACCACTACGTTACAGGTAATTATGTTAATGACTTGACTTTGAAATGGCAAAACGAGCGAGGTTTGTTATGAAATTCATGCGCACTTGTGCCCGCGACTGTCTATGGATCATGGAAATGTATGCTAATTAATCTAGATTGATCTCAAAAATCAATTTCCAAATAATTCTGTTTTTATAAAACACTCCGAACACTTTGTATTACTTGGATTACTTGCTCGTACAATTACTCAAAAAGCAAAATCGTACGTTATTTCGAAATTCAAGGGATCGACAAAAAAAAACATCGAAATGAAGCTTTAATCCATCTCTACTCGTTATACGGCCGAGGTCGGATCATAATTAGTCAAAGGCGCATCGGGTACGTACCGCGCTCGTAAAGTTTTGAAAAAGTTTCACCTCGAGATTTCTGACATATACACACAGAAACAAATTAAAAGGCTCGATGTGAACAACATTACGTACACATCGTCGCATATACAGCTGAAAAATCACGTGTAACGATCCGTCTGCCACGATCCACATCGTCGTCGTCGTCGTCGTCGTCGTCGCGTGCATACAGCCGCACCATCTCTCTCTCTCTCTCTCTCTTTTGCGGGGTCGTCGTACGAACGTAATCAGCATTCACAGGCAGGCTCTTTTTTCTTTTCTCTCTCTCTCGGCTGCTGCGCGACCTCTCGCGCGCGACACTATACAGAGCTCACTCCTTTGCCGAGCATTTGAGTGCGGAATTATACTCACTCTTCCCTCTCTCGCTCTCTTTCTCTGTGCCGAAAAGAGGGTTGACGCCGGAGTCGCCTCTCGCTAACGGCGCAAGGGAAAAACTATTTTCGACCTACGAGAAACTTTTTACTTTTCTTTTTAGGCGCAGGCAGGCTATGTGCATGCAGCAGCAGCAGCAGCAGCAGCAGCAGCAGAACAGCGCTAAAATCTCCGCGCGTTGATGAATGTGCGCGGCGCGCGAGGCGGCGTCTAGTCAACGTCGTTGTTGTCGCCGAGCCATTCACACGAATATAAGAAGAATGCGGCACATATACACGCATACACATACGTGCCACGTGAGTGCATCGTACTACAATGAGGGAAAATAGAGATAAGCGCGCACACGAATGCGGTAAATAAAAGATCTGTCCGCGAAGTCTCTCGGTTCATTTGATTCTTGACGATTTTTACATGTAAATTAATGATAAATTTGCATTCGATGATTTTTATTTGTCATCGGAGAGATTGATTTTTTTATACTTCTGCAAATATCATTTACATAATCGACTATTTTTCATGGTCCGCGGACGTCGTATTAAGATTCTTTTCGTGTCGTGTTTCCGCAGTTTTGGAATTTTCGCCTTTTTACTTTTTCCATTGAACACAAGTTCGTAAAGTCAACAAACGTATTCGATAGAAATACGTTTGCGCGAGTCCCGAAAAAAAGGCAAAGAAAAAAAAATTAAAAAGCATATTCAAGGATAGCTTCGGCATATCTACATAATATACCGTCCATTAAACGTATACTACGCTGCGCGCTGCTGGAGTAAGAGAGAGAGAGAGAAACCAGTTTTCGCAAGAAGGCGACAACGCAGGTCGCGAGCGTCGATTTTACATGTGTGCACATACGAGAGCGCGCTTATAATACTAGTATACATGCATGTGCACATAAGCGACGACGACGACGACAACGACTGGTTTTCTTTTTAGTCACTGCAAGCCTGCGCTTTTCCGTGTATGTATGCACCACCACCGCCGCGCGTCCTAGTCCGCATTCAATTTAGACCAAAGATTCGCGCGCGCCGTAAATGAAAAGTTTGGCTCTGGTGCGGTGGAAAAAAAGATGCAACGTGTATACGTCCCAGTTACCAACTTTTGTGTGTCGGATATACGTGTATATGTTTTTAAAATGAAGCCGCAAATATTTTTTTTTTCTTCGCTTTGTCCAAAAACTGTATTAAAATACAGTCAGTTTTTCGACGATATACGTCTAAATCTCGGCTGAAAATATTTCGCTTCGCTCCGCGGCAAAATTAATTCGAAGAATTCAACAATGGACATTCAGCAGCAGCGGTACGAGCTGAGAAAATTACAGTCGAAATAAACGCGCGGGTCACGCATGCGAGAGCCAACCGCGCGCACATTCATTATTGCACCTTATTATTTATTATTATAAAAATCTTCGTCGCGAGTAGGTGCATGTACGAGACTGTTCTCGCGAGGGTTTTTTTTTCGCCAGACTATACGAGCCAGTTCTTATACCTCTCGGTGGTATCTATCGTATTATCCTGAATTGCTATTTTTCTAACGCACACACCAGCACCAGCAGCAGTGCCCATATGGTGTTGCGCAAAAACTTGAAACTTTGGCCTCACACAGCAGCAGTGGCAGCAGCTCTCAAGTGAAACACCACAATGACTGCATATATACACGCGCGACGATCTCGCAACAAATAGCTTATAAGAGCAAAGTGTGTAAGAACGAGTAGTCGATCGGAAAATAATCGATCGTTTCTCTCTCGCGCGCCAATGACTCTCGTGTGTGTGTACGTGTATGTGTATCGATATTTGTTGTCGTCGTACGTATACAAGTGATATCAACAAAAGTTCCCTGACGTTTTGGCCTCTTTCTATTTTTTCTGTATACATGACATCGACGAAGTAGTGATTCCCAACGTGCAGTGTAGGTACAGCGCGCAGAAAATACACACGAGAGTTCAGAGCGGTTTGTTTATGTACACACACACACACACACACACATCTACACGTAGCTACAGCTCTTTGACACCTCGTGCGTATGTATCTTCTCTCTTGCTGGTATTTTTTTTTTCATCAGTCACTTCTACGATGTGTGTCTATATACCCAGTTCGCGTCTACTGCACAGGTTGAATACATATACTAGGTATATCGTACACACGGGATGCGAGGGTTATTCACCCCTTAGCGGCGCACACGACGCCGGAGTAATCTTTGTAAAAGCGTTTGCAAAAAAATCTCGACCATCGAGTAGAGTCTTCCCTCGGCTGTACAGCATATAAAACACGTCGTCGTGTCAATAAAATTCGATCAAGTGCGCCTATAAGTTCGATAGCACGCGCGCGCGCGTGGTTCACGTACACTCCACACCTCGCATACCTTTGCATTTTTCAAAAGCCGCGCGCGCGCGCGAGCGATATTTTAATAATGAAAGTCAACTAATGGAAGGCACGTGTGAGTCGTGCTCTGCCGAGCTTTAGTACACGTATTGCATAGATTTCGCCCGGTCTCGTCGTCGTAGCATGGGTTTTTATATGGATAATCGATCGGCTGAGGTATGTTAGGGATTGTTTTAAATGCAGAAATAGAGGGAGATAAAGAGGAGAGCGACCATCGCCACTACCACCACCACCACAGTCACGTGTACGAAAGGGGTTGAGAAATTATTGGAATCAATATTGAAGGTCGTTGAACCAAGGCAGATTTTACTGCACACCGTGAGAGGGTCTCTCTCTCTCTCTAGCTCTCCTATGCACTCGACACGGGAATATTAAGCGAAATTCTGCCTTATACGAAAATAGCTGCAACTATTTCGGAATACACGTTCGCGAGAATTTACTGCACTCGGGCCTCTCTTTTCGCCTTTTTATCGCAGCGTTGATCGAGATTTTGCGAGCGCATTAAACACGCGGTCGATATAACAACACGTAAGAGCGTCGAAACCTTAAAGAGCTCGAGCGAGCGCGAGAGTACATAAATCGATGCGTCATCGATCGCGTCACTAGATAAAATCCCTTTACTTCGTCGAAGCGGCGAATCATTGCAACGCTAGCTAGCGCACACACAACCAACCTGCCCCTTCGACGGCATCTCGGGCTCTGACGTTACAAGCGATTATTTTATCATCGGAGCCCGCGCGCGGAGCAATAATTTGCATTTCGTTTCTTCAGGCGTATCTCCTTCTCGCGCGCGCGAAGGTATATACACACAGGAAAAAAACCTGCTTTATTTCCTGTATAAGCGAGCGTTACTCGTATTATGTATAACTGCCCTGCGCTGTGCCATACAGTCGCGTATAATATTCAACGAGCCTCGCGCACACCTGATGATGATGATGATCTATAACGCTGTAACGTAGGGCCTCGTAGTAGTAGTAGTAGTAGTAGTAGTAGTAATGACTTCGCTCGTTGTGTTTATGTAGGTACATCGGAGAGCCGGTTGAAAGGAAACGACCATGCCGCCGAGCAAGGGGGAACGTTGAGGACGCGCTACGACGCGAAAAAGTAGGGCCAAGCGCAAGTGTAAGTGTAATGCGGCATGTAGGCGCAGGCAGAAGCAGCAGGTGCGTTTCGTCAGTAGATGCGTGTGCTCGCGCGTATAACAGCTATACAGCCCAACGTACGCGCGAGCGCACGCACGTGCATCCGCCGCGATAATTACTCTTGACAGTACATTCTTTTTCTCGATTTTTTTAGCGCAATAAAATAAATAACGAAAAATTATTTTCGACGACTTATTTGAAGATCCACGGAGTAATATTAAATTTCTGTCGAAATAGCTCCGAATCTCTTAATTTTTCGGAATTTTATTTGTTTATCGTAGGAGCCCTTGAAAATGAAAATGCTATAGTTTGAATATTATTGTTTTTTTACTATTATAACTACTGTATGTATAATATTTTATTTATTCAATTTTACTCTGAGCTTTACACAGTTGGAAACGGCTCATACTACCGTAAAAATACACTGAAAATTCATCTGATAATTGAGATTCCGAGTAAGATAAATTCTTTCCAACCAATACCAGAGATTGGTTCAAATAAAATTTCCAAAATTTCAGTTACTAAACGTTCCGAATGCTACAAATAAATCATTTCTGAGATTACCATTAATAATAACGAATATATTATAGATATATCGACATTAAAGCTGTTGTATACGACAAAGATGTTTTTATAATCTAAAACATTATGATAATGAATTGACGAATTGACCAAAAACAATTAATTAAAGTTTGATTATTATATGTAGCATGAATTATAATAATATGATTTTACTCACATTTCCGTACGTCTCGAAGTTTAATTTGGCTAATGGTCCAGCTGGAACCACTAAAGTTTTCGATAATCTCAAAATAAATAATTGAAAGTATTTTCGTGATTTTGTTGGATAATCATACCAATTGCAACTGTAACTAAATTTTTTTTACTGTTGATAAAAAATGATTAATTAGCTTTTCATAATTCAGAGTAAAAGCTTTACCATGAGTTATATACGTAAGTGTTGGTATCCACTACAATTTGGCTCGGTAAGCAGATGAAAAATAAAGAAATATTTGCCAAAGAAAATGCACAAAACATTCTGAAAGTTTCAGCCGTGTCTGTTTTTGATAAAATCACCATCTAATCCAATAAGTAAGAAAAACAAGGTTTTAACAATACGGCTACATAAAATTAAACATCATTCCGTACCCAAAAAGCAGAAATAACAAGGCACATTGATACTAGAGTTAATATTACGATCATGAGTGGGCTGGCTATTTGATTGAATAGTTCCATTATTCTACAATATAAATTTATGAACTTTTTAAAAAAATTTCATATGAACAATATTTATTTTAAAACAAGAAATGAAATTAATTTAATTTGCATTGACTAGTATGAGCTAGAAAATCAAACGTTTTTAACCATGGCTAAACTATTTTTCATTTATGATACCCAACTCTATAATATGCTGATGATTTTTAATCATTTCAGTTACTTCTTTAGACGCCATTTTATATATTTCTTTTTTCACCATTAGATGACGGTTGAAAGAATAAATGTTCTGCAACTCTTGCATTTGATACCTAAATCAATTAAATTTTTTCAATCACAATTATCCCATAGAAAAAAATCACGAAATTCCTGCAAGAATTTTTGCAAGAATGCGGGATTTCTGCAGAAATTTTTTCCTATGGGATGTTTTGCAATACTTAAGAGAACAATAAATTTAGAGTTAAAATATAAATTTTCAAATATATTTTTTGATTTCTTCTGAATTATATTGGAAACCTGGTATGGTAATCAAAGTATTGAATCTATAGTTGTCGTAAAAGCTTATGAAAAACATTCATTAGAAATCTTGAAAATATATTCGGGAATTTGTATTTTATTCTAGATTTAGCCTGATCTTTAAAAAATTGCAAGTTATTAACTGAACGTTAAACATACACAAGGCATTTCAATAAAGTAATTATGTAGGCTACACCGCACCACTGAATAATATTCAATCCGTTCAGAACCAATGCAAAATTGATTATTGTAAAAAATTCAGCACAGAAAAGAATAACAAAATATTGATCCTCGTCCACGATAAATTCTATTTGCATTCTTAAATGTTTGACATAAGTGTGATTTCCAGACAATATACGTATTAAAATGGAAGGGATAACGACCGGCGCCATACCGTAAATAACCATCAGTGAGGTCAACAAAACTGTCAAAATATTTCAAATTTAACGAATAAATTCATTCCATACTGTTTTCTACAATAAAATTTTAATTACGGGAGAGTATACTTACTTGCTTGAAAAAGTCCAAATAAATAAATGTATCTTATCATCTTGAATAGTAAAGCCTTTTCGACAGGCTTTAATTCTTCTAATTTAAACAGTTGAGAATATATGATTTGTTTTACCTGTCAAGCAATTGAAAATCTTTTGAAATCTTTCTCTATATTATAATTATTTTGTTGTCATCAACCTGCTCTTCTTTGGTTATCAAAATAAAGTAGCATGTTAACATTGCACCCAACCCCAAGATTTGGAATATTATCTCAGTCCAAATATTTTGACTAGGACTTGTATTGGAAAAGAACGCTTTAAGAAACTTTAAGATCTAAAGTATTATAAGTGAAAAAACATTGTATCTAGTATAGAAACTTCACTAAATTTAGAGGTTTAAAAATTACCGCGATTCCTAAAAATATGGCTATGGACGAAGATATAAGAAATCTACCAATTGTTTTTCCATGAAAATTCATAAATGGCCAAATGCAAGACAACCACAACATTTTTTTGCTCCAATAAAAGTTCCTATCACTAAATTCATTTGCTTTTTTATTTAAAACTTCCAGAGTAGCTTGATCAAAATTGAAAACCCCACGCATGATTTCTAATATCTGAAAATGCTTATTTGTTGAAGAGAACTTTGGCAACTGAAACTTTTTACTACAAAAATGGACTGCTTAAATTTTAATAAATATTCTATTGTATTCATTTTTCGCACAATACATTTCGGCGAACAATTGACCAGCATAATAATCCATGAGTACAAATAATACTGAAGGTCATAATTCAAAATTAAGAAGTATTTATTTTTTGTGAGTTACTCAAACTACAGCTGTACTCTTAATTAAGTAGTTTTTCAAATTGATATTGAAACAACGTAGCTTATTTAGTTATTACTGAAAATCCAAAATCCTTTAATCGGTTAATTTTGTCATAGCAGTAAGCACTAAACACATGTTGTGCGTAAAGAAACATATAATGTTTATTAATAACTTAAAGAAATATGATATAAATTATACCCCATATTTAAACAAACATAGAAATTCCAGAATCATAACATTAAGTCTTCTAAAAACTATTGATGTAAATTTAATGAAGTTCAAATATATTCATTTCATATTAGATTCAAAATACCCCTCACAGATATATAGATATTAAAGCTGTTACATATGAAAATGACGATTTAATAATCTAAAGAAAAAATACAATTTTGGTTACTTTACCGATCTACTCATTATTTAATAATAATTGTAATTGTAATATTGTATGTACTTACAATTTTGAAGGTTTCGAAGTTCAAAATCAATATTGAGCTAACTGCGATGTTTATTTTTTTCGATAGGGTCACGATGAGCATCAAATAATAGGGTTTAGCTTTTAATGGGTAATTATAACATCCGATGTGACAACTGTAATAATTGTTCAACCGATTAATTAAAAAATATTTTTTCATGTTAATGTTACGGTCATTTAACTTACCACGAGTAATATACATGTTCATTCGTATTTTCAAGTAACTGACATGGTATACATAAGTTTATTATGATAAATAATCCCCCAATAAAAATAAAAAACATTTTAAATGAAGTGGTTGGATTCTGTTTGAACATTATAATCATCTAAAAAAAATATTGTTATTTATATTCTTAATTGATTAACTATTTTATAACAATTTACCAATGATGATGCAATTATCATAGTTACTGTAGTTACTAAAATTATAAAAAATGCAACCCCTTCAAGAATATTCGCGAACGAGCGCAATAAACTAGAAAAAATACGGTAGTGATTTATTCACATTATTTCGATAAAAATGTTTTTTAAAGTGATCCATTACTTTAAAGCACGGGAATGAATCTTAATTATATCAGTGATGCTCGTGAAAAAAAATTTTAAATCTTTCATTCTTGAGTGTTTTTCATAAATTAATTTTTCATCAATTTTTTTCAGACGAATCCTAAATAATTGAAATATGTTTTTAACACAATTTGAATAGGAAATAATTGATGAAATAATAACCCCATAACTTACGCCACACATTTTAACATAGTCATATTCAAGCATATGTAAATCCATTGTAAACTATTAATCGAATTGATAATGATTGACAGCACGAATGCTCCCAAAAATTGAAAGGAGTAAATAGCAGTAAAATACTTATTTTCGTCTATATAAAATTCAGTATGAGCAGGTAAACGTTTTATACGAGTTTTGTTATCAGGAAAAATCCAGTCTAGTGTTATTGGACTAATTATTGGAAATACCCAGTATACTAATATTACAGAACAAAAAATACCTGTTCAAAAAGTAAAGATATTATAAATAATTTATCTAAGTTGATCACCAAAGAATACATACTTGATATTATATTTATGAATTTCGAAAATTTATTTACGTTTATTGCTACTAATGCTTTCTCTTGCTGATCTAAAAAATCTAGTACTACTGGATGAATATGTATCAAACATCTTAACTAAAATATCAATCATAGTATTTTATGTTCAATTAAACTCAATTATATCATTAATGATTAGTATTATAAAATTTGATTTCTTAACTTCATTCTCTTTACGCAGAAAATAAATGTAGCAGTACAGTGTAGCCACAACAACGACAGTTTGAAATCCTAGTTCGATCACAATTGTCTGATCGATATTAGTTTCAATAAAGATTGAATGAAATTTCAATATCTGGAATTCAAGTAGCGAAATTGAAATGTTTAATAATTAAAATTAAAATTTTTTATCAATTTTGCTCACCGATGATGCTAGGAATATTAAAAGCAATAAAATTATCATGAACCTAACTATCGTATTGACATACTTATTAATCAATGGGTACAAACAAGAAAGACTCATAAATTTTTTGGGCCAGTAGCAGTGAATATCACAAAAATCATGGAATTTAGCTAATAACACTTCTTCTTCCATTTCATTAAAATTTTGTAACGTAACTCAGATCGGTAAAAACTATTGGTTTTTTGACTACTACTGGCTTAGTGTGTTTACTTCCACGTACTATTCAATACATATAAATTTAATATTTAATCATTCCCTCATTCATTTATATGCACATTTATGATTATTACGTTGAAAAATCTATAAAGCTTGCGTTCTGGCATTGTAATACGATTATATTTTGAAATAATTTATATTATTCCATTAATGATTTAAATTTTAATAATTTCATTTTTATTAAATAATTTTTTGATCCGGCTTGTATATAAAAATGTCAAATAGAAACTATTCTAAAGTATTATAAAATAATTGAACAATAGTATCCTATTTTCAGTTCAAATCCGAGTGATGTAGCTGAATGTGATCATCACGATTATCAAAAACATAGCTTGAAAAGACCTCATTTAATCAAGTGCATCATATTTTGAATAGGGATATATTAGTGTTTACAGGAATTCTGTCGATCCGTTTAGGCAATAAGTTAGAATAAAATACAAGATGTTTGGTGTCAACCTGGCACAAACCAAGTTAGTCAAATTTATTCTCAAGTTTTTGAGCGACATTTCGTCGAGACTTGTCATCGCGTCACCTTGACAACATCTTGTTTTTTATTCTAACTTATTGCAAAAACAGATCGACAAGAGAATTCCTGTAAACACTAATATTTATGAATAATAGCAACTATCGAAATACCGATAGATATTACAAATTTTGAATAGGGACTTTAGTCACTAGAGTATCTTATTGTGTCTTATTTAACAAAAGTGGAATAAAATATAAATTACGCACGCTTAATTTGCTCTCAAATTCGATTGCTTCGATTCATGGCTGCCGATAACTTTTTTTTGTAGTAGTGTCTTCCGCGGGTTTCGATGCAGAAGACACGATTCGATTACTACACTGATAAGTTATCTACAGCCGCGAACCAAATCAATCTAAAATGAGTGTATACGTCGCACTATTAGCGGAAATTTTTCCATTGAATTTTACATTTTCAATGAGCTAAGCTTCTGATAAAACAAATTAATTTCAAGCATTATTTATAGTAAAAATCGGATAAACCTCTTTTTTTTATTTCAAAGGTGACTTTTATGTATGAATAAAAGTAATTCAATTTATATTAAATTATTAATACACAAATTATTCCAAGCTTTTTTAATGTTTACCCAGTAGCTCTTGTTGCAACGTATGCTGTCATAATTCTATATAAAATCACTACGATTTTCTTTGATACAAAATAGTGCATTTTGCACTTAGGGGATAAAAAACTTAAAATTCTCAATAATTTGTTTTTCTCTATACAGGTCCAAAAGTAATATTTAAATTTTATTCGGTACGTAGGAACAAAATGTTACATTAGATTTGAGTGAAATAAAATTATTTATGATGTTTAGATTATGAAACACTTTCATGTTATAAAAAAGTTTAAATTGACTTCCTTTGACATATTTGATTATGCGACACGGCGTCATTAAAATAATAGAATTTAATTGATGAGTTATGATTACTGTTGGCCAAAGCGGTTGATACAACAACAAAGAGACCACTGACCAATTCGTAGGTAGTATCTAATAACAATAGTAATGATAGTAATGATGATAAATACGCTTGCTTTCACCGTATTAAATTAATAACAATGTATTACAGAGCATTAGATGTAGTAAAAAATATAATTCACTCAGTGAGTCTATTTTTAACAATTATTTCTGACGGTTCCTTATTTTAATTATAATTATCAAGAAAACGTTGAGTGCAACAGTTGCACTAAAAAATTTTTCTAAATTCTTATAAAAAATACTGAAGTTTTTTTACATAAATTGACAATTTCATTCGATATCTCACTTTTTTAAATATCAAATACGTGTTGCACTATCCAGCCGTGATATTCAGAAATATCGATGTAAACACCCGGATGCAGCACCGATGCACAGCCGATGCCGCCGGATATGATGCCCGCCAATTGTCCGTTGATCACTGCGGGCCCGCCTGAGTCGCCTTGGCAAGCGTCGGCCATTCCTCGACCGGCGCAGAACATGCCTTTCTCGTCGTAACCCGCGTCGTAGGCTTTGGCGCATTTGTCGTCGTCGACCACCAGAACTTTGGCTATTTTTAAGTGCGGCGAGACGCTTCTATTGTCCTGTACACGCGATATTAATCGATGAGTTTTTGGATCTCGGCTCAGCACGTTTATCGCGTGATTTAGCTTACCCCTTGTTTTCCGAATCCGGATATCTCGACGACGTCTCGCGTTTTTGGTCTCGCGCACGCCATGGAAATGGGCTTTTGGGATTCGTTAAACTGCAGCGGCTGTTTCAACTGCGTACAGAATCGAGTTATCATAGAAGATGTAAATTTTCAAATGTCATTCGTACCTTGATTAAACTTATATCATTGATGCGAGTGACATTGTTGTAATTGGGATGAATGATGACGTGCTCGATGTCGTGCTTTACGCCTCCTTTGGATCGGTACGACGTGCCGGTCAGAACTTTCAGGCCAAAATCATAACTGCAACAAACAAATGATTTTGTTTCTTTTTATTTCATCGTTCGTATTTGAGACCGACACTGATTTATCGCACGAATGAGAATAAACTTACGCGAAACAGTGAGCAGCCGAAACGAGCCAGTATTTGGATACAATCGTAGCACCACAAACGTTCACGTCAAGTTGTAGAATCTGAGCCTGCGCATGAAAACACAAAATAAATTCTAGCCGATCAAACGCGGTTATGATACCCGGGTTTTAAAAACTCTGGTAAAATGATCAAAAAATGTTGCCTTTATGTACCTGATAGGGTATTCGTTCGATGTCAGCCTCGATGTCACCAGTGATTCTCAGTCTACGGGCCGATGTGGCACCTGCAGAAAATAAAACGATGAAAATTGTCACACCACGCGTTTGATCACTGTTAAATCTTACCGAAGAAAATATACAGAACTGTGATATAGAATAGATTCATCGTCGATCTCATGCTATCGAATTTTTGCTCGTATGCTCACTTTCACGATTCGAACGCGAATAGTTTTATATACGCGAAAAATTACTGATATCAACACGTTGTTCCAAAAAAAAACTGACGCATGTTACACGCGCGTTTACTATGTATCCAGGTGAAAAATATAATAATAAGATAAATACCACCGCGCTGCTGAGGTTGCACAATCCATTATTGATAAAAATAATGTTGTTTGGAAGACTCACGCGCGCGGGTCGACTCATTTCGCAATTTCACTCGTTAAGTTTCTTTTTTTACACTACATTTGTCGTTGTTTTTGTTTTGCATCGATTTTTTTAAGTGAAACTTCTTTAAAGGAGTTGGGCAGGAGAATATGGCGCGGTTAAAAATTGTTACGCTACTAACGTAACAAAGGTTAGTTCGCGTGAGACAAGTGTCATGAGCGCCGCTAAACGTTAGCGAATATTTCTACGCTAAATTAGTGGAAGCGAAATTAGCTGAGCGAAACATCAGCAGTCTCAACACGAGTTGACCAACCGTCCCTTTCAGAGATATCGAACGCCACAAAAAATTATCAAGGCCCTAAAACTTTACTGACTGTACGATTGCATATAAAATTTCTTCGATAACAGACATGATCGCACTGAACCATAATTATATCGTAGGAAGTGGCTTGCCACTTGTAGGAGCGATTTTCTCACAACGCGCCACCAAGCGGACGGTCGCGAGTTCTTTATTTACTGTAGACAAATCAGTACATTACTTCTTTGCGCGTGTATAGTTTTAGTTTACTTATACATTATTTGCAGTAAGTACTGCAGCTATTTTGTAACTGCTTCAACATACTATAGTAGTATACTACTGTTGCTATTCGAATCTTGCATCGACTCATTCGCAAACAGATTATGCTACAGCCTGTCAGTCATACACTCTTCTATGGTTCAATTTTTGACCTTCCGTTCTTGCATCAAATTCAACAACAAACGATCGTAACAACTTTTTTTGGTTCATTCTTAAAATAAATTAAATATGTTTTCGGAGTTGAATTAAATAGCCGTATGTAAATACAAATTTTATTTTAATCACACCCAACTACAGTGCAGATTTTATATAATTCAATTTATGTGGATCCAATCCAATCTCGAGCAAGCGTATCAGCCTCGAGGCTATCCTCTGCTGGAATCTTTTTGCGCCCGCTCAGAGATTCGAATTCAATGGATCCCTTGGCCGTATGCGCGTGCCTCGATCTCGAACCTTCGACGCGCATGCAACGGAAAAAAAGGAAAGGACACGCGCGAGGGCGTCGATGCTCCGGCGTCAATTTCTGACGCAATTTCACGGCAATTTCCTGATTAGGAAAAATCAGCAGCAGGGGCTGCAGCAGTGTAGCGCCCAACGGATCGACGTCGGTCTCTGCTATACACGTATACGTTGCGGGACTTATACTACCTGCTTTTCGCCCTCGAGGGAAAATCTATGTAGAAGCTCCGGTCGTTACGCTCTTCCGCGCGTATCCAGAGCTCTACGGGCATACGCCTAGCGCGCGTCGCTCCTCTCGAACACTCGAAATGCCTATATAGACTGCACTGCCGTTGACGGCTGGGAAGTGGATGTAGAAGAAGAAGAAGCAGCAGCTAAGACTTGAGGGGATCGTTTTCGCGTTTCCGTCGCTCGTTTAAAGATTCGCCGAAGGTCTTGGAAAACGAGCGAGGGAAGTTAAAGCACGCACGCGCGAGCGCGTTGAGAATTTCGAACTCCTGCGCGATATCTCCCTCTTTCTCTACAGGCGCCTGTATGTACCTGCCTAGCTTGGGTTATGAATCGAGGAAAAACGGCTGATGCTTGATTATATACCGACGCAAAGTATATAGCGCACCGCGTCGATTTCCATATGTACGCACGTACGTGTTACTGTGCGATCACAGATGAATATTGAATCGGAGTGGCATCCTCTCCAGGGTACGAGGAATGAAAAATTATTGCGTGCAACTTTTGATTTACGATTTTTCTTTATCTCACTCTTACGCGTTCAGTGCGTTGTTGTCTGAGAACAAAAAGAAGAAAAAAAAATTGAGAATACTCGAGCGAAGTCGTAGTCGTCTCGGACGAAGCGAGATTCGATTGTGCAGTTAAAGCCATGGCCAAAAAATCACGAGACAGCGCCTCTAAAGCGTTTGCGCCTTGATGTATAAAATGCCGTTCACGTTCGTATTTTGCGCGTAGCCAAGGGTAATGTAATGCAGTTGCCTCTTTGGCTGCCTCCGAAGTCGCGCGTCGAGGATGTCAATAATGAGATTTAAATGTAGCTTGCTCTCGCCTCGTGCGTCGATCGTCCGGGAATTCGAGGGGAGGGTATAATCTTTGGACGCTTTATCGCGTCTGGTAACACCATCCAAGTATTTATTGGTTTTCATTTTACGTATACGGCAGATAAGGCTCTGGAGTAATTGAAAAATTCAAATAACATTTATCGAGAGAGGAAAAGTATAGTTCTGCCAAGACACTGCCGTGGCTGTAATCAAAGTTAAATGACTCGTACTGTTTGGTCGAAGCGATGATGCAAAATTAGCAAAACGTTTCCTAATCTCGAAAATACCGAGACAATAAACACATCGAAAACGGAAAGTGGCCGATCGATGCTAATAGCGAGCTTACGAGCGATTGCGGCAGCAGCACTATGAAAAACACGACAATAATTTCTACATCAAAAATTGCATATCGCTATGATGAAACTCGTGCGTGTACCGCCGATCGTAAGATTCCGAAAAAAAAGGCGCTACGTTCGCGCGTTATGCGCTGTGTGCGTGTAGTACACAGTGCTGCACACAGTCCGAGATCGAACGAATCTGGGGTAAGTGCGTATCTTTTGAGAGATCGGAGCCGAAAACAATGAGAGAATGAGAATATAACTTTGCGCGCGTACATTATGCGCCGGTATGATTAGGCGTGCGACGCGTTGCG
Organism: Trichogramma pretiosum; assembly: GCF_000599845.2. NCBI lineage: Eukaryota > Metazoa > Arthropoda > Insecta > Hymenoptera > Trichogrammatidae > Trichogramma > Trichogramma pretiosum. Next base: position 4,462,672 of record NW_019641703.1, on the reverse strand, counting down.
TGTAAATATATTCACAAACGAACGCGCAGATAATAACACGTGCTATGTGTGCGCGCGTGCGTGCGTGTGTGTATAGAAAGTGTATATACGCATGTCAGTCTGCTTGTGCGCGCGCGTGTGTAAAGTCTGGAGAGACGTTCGTCTACTCCCTTATGTCTTTTAGATGATAATGCGAAAGCGTATATGTATATATGTGAAGTTTATGAGATTGAAAAAAAGAAAGAAAGAAAGAAATAGAAGCGAGTGATGAATGAGGCGATAGCACGAGTATACATAATATACAATACATACACGACGTCTGGGGGTTCGATAACGCACCGAGATCAGAGGTTTCGCGCGCGTTTTCATATAATGCATTCGCGGCTGGAATTGGCTTATGAAAGTTTACAGCGTGTGTGTGTGTGTAAAATTGCCCGAGAGCAGCTCCCCCTATACATATTGCGAGCGGAGCGAGTTTGACAAAATTTATTTTCACCAGACGAGATATGCATTTTAAGCGTGTAAACAACGATTGCGTATGTACTATATGTAGTTGCGGAGTTTGTTTATCTTTAGGAGCTCGAGCTCGAGCGAGGCTCTACTGTATAATATACTCTTTGCGTGTGCAGCAACGAAGTTCGCGCGCGAAACGGCCCGAATTCGAATGCACGAGCACGACCTTGTTCTCATCCTCGGTTTACAATGAGCGTTTGGATGGATGAAGAAAAAAAAATAGCAGCAGCAGCAGCGGAAAAAAGAAAGAAAAAGAGCTGGCTTCTGTGGGTAAACACACCACGAGAGAGCTAGTTAGTTCGATCGTGTATTATACGCGTGTGCGGAGTTGTTCATCAGCTGTGTGTAATTATACGCGCGGTTTCATTTTTTTTTTCGGCGAGAGAGAGAAGAACAAAAGAGCGCCCGTAATGAATCGATGCACAAATCATTCGTTTGAAAGAACTCGGTGGAAAAGCTTGCAGCACTATATCGAATTTCGAGCCGAGCGCATGAACCTTTAATAACGGCGGAAGCTAATAATACCGCGAACGAAAAATGTTTCTTCTTTATACTTGATAAGATAGCAGCGCGGCTTTACTCGGGGCTTGCCTTCGCTTTATGAATTTGACTTTGAAATTTTCTCTCGAAGAAAACCCTTTCTCTTCTTTTGTGTGCGCGCGCGCGCAAGACATAGAGAGCTATTGTAATACATCAAAATTGGATTACGAACTTTTATCAAAACTGCCTTGGTCTATCAAAGCGACACAACTTTACAAGAATAGAACGAATTACGATACTTTATCAACTTGCGCGAGATGTAGCGTACAATACAAGGCTCGACTCTCTCGGTCATATACTGCGAGCGCGCATGCGATGCTCGTTTCTCACTGTCCATGCGATGTTGGCGAAATTTGATTTATTTTTCGCTTGCCCTAAATTAAACTAATCCGTCCAGAGAGGCTATTGAATTATAGTTTGTTCACTCGCCAATCCTTTTCTGTCTCCATTATCGTCAGAGAGACTTTCGGACACGTTGGCGTACTAGTATAGTACCTACCTTTCTCTCCCCCTTTTTGCGCGCACGGCGTAATATGCCGATCCGAATTAAAATCCTGACCCTAAAAGCTTTTAGGAGTGGCCGTGCCGAGCACGTCGGTGTGCTGCTTTTCTTCTTCAACGCGCGCAAGCATAGCCTAAAACTGTCTAAATAACGAGGCGATCCTTTATTCATTATTATTATTACCCTTCATTTTTCTTTTACAAATTGACATGTTAAGAGAGGGTGCGGAGGGCTTGTCGTCGATGATTCTCGTTCGCCATTCGCGTGATCGAGACCGCCACGTCCATTATTATTTATTGTTATTATTATTTTTTTAAAGCTCGTGCGGAAGCTCGCGTTAAATGACGTCGTTTTACGAGCTTATGTACCTGAAAATAGCGATTTGTGCTAAAAAGTTGAGTCACGAAAGCGAATCGCGCGTCGACGTTGATGACGTTTAGCGGGTTGCACGTACGTATAGCGATATATATAATTGTACAATGTATACGTGACGGCTGCTAAATTTAATTTTCGTCGACGTCTCGCGATCGATTCGTGTATAATTCGTAACTTTGTTATATTTTCGTCATAGTCATACTGTCAAGATCGAATGAACGATGAACATGGAAAACCGCTTCATTTTGTCGTGTATATTTTGTCGTGCAGTTTTATTCTCATTTTCCATGATACATAGACTTCGATTCTTGGATTTCCCCTTCGAATCAAAAGGGTATTAATCAAAACCACGTATACGCAGACTCGCGCGATTGCGAGCATAAATCCACGCGTATGTATGCGCAAGCTCGCGCGTTTTCACGCGACGCCGCCCGTGTATTGTGTGTAATTCTTATCGGAGTCAGGCAGCTTTGACGTTTGCGTTCGTTGTACTCTCTCTCTCTCTGCAGCACTGCATATATCGCACTTCATTAAAAAAGGCTCGCTGCCGCTGCCGCTGTTTATGCGCCATGCGTTTGCAAATAAAAAAAAAAGAAGAGAAAAGGCTGTGTGAGTGAAACGGGAGAAAAAAATACGCTCGCTCGCTCGCTCGCGATAGAGAGAAACGGAGGGATGTTGCGCAGCTATCCGAAGCTTTCCGAGTCTGCATCACTCGAGGATCAGAGTGAGAGAGGAATGGAGGGAGAGATGGAAAGACAGTTGGCGTAAACGAACAAAAAAAACGGTAAAAAAGCAAAAAAGAAAAGCCAAGTGACATTCGCCGGCGAAGGTGAGCCGCGCGAGTTGAGTTTCATTGTTTGATTAATTTATCGAGAGTCTGCATAGTTTATTGAATTCAGAACGTACCGCGTACTACTACGCTCGAGGACTCCAAAAATAGACACTCCCTTTTGGACGAATTGAATGAAATGAAAAAAAAACGACGCTGCACTATATAGAGCATGTAAAATTTACAACGAAAAAAAATGAATAAAATTGAATTGAAATCGTCCCTCGCTTTAATTATTCACGCTACCTAAACCGAGTCGGAGTTTACAAAGACTGCATAATACAATATAATCAAGAGAAAAACCTCTTTTATATTATTATACCTGCGTACATAGCTAGTTTTTCGCAATTAATTTTAAGATCATCACTTTCGCCAAACTCCTCATGGTAGAGCACGCCGCAAGCCACGTAGGATGTGCACACACACTTTTACGAAAAACAAAAGGAGAATCTCTATATCGAAGATCCTCGCGCGCGGTGCGCGTCGCGCAAGAGCATATAATGCAGCGTGTGTATGTGTGTGTGTGTGCAGTAGGGCTTTATGCACTGAGAGGAGTGTCTCATCAGCCATGTGTATCCTTTAATTATAGCAGAGGCCGTTACAAGCGCTCGTAATTTTCACTAACGTCTTTGAAAAGGTAGATACACTCTATATGAGGCGCGAGCGTGGAGTAGAGTCTCTTCTATCTCTGTCTCTCTCTTACTCTTTCGCGTACGTCGCTCATTGTCTCTGTGAGCGAGTTTTTTTTTTACTCTATGGACAAAAGACCATAAAAAAAACCTCGTACACACTACCCACGCTCGGGCACGTAGATGTACGCGCCAGCAGTTCTTTTTTGCGTAGAAGAAAAAAAAAATATTTATGACTCGCGCTTCTCTTTTCTTCGACACATTCGATGCACGAATAATACGGAGTGCGGAGAATAAAAAGTAAAAAAAAAGACAATCTAAATATATATGAAAAAGAAAAAAAAAAAAAAAAAGGATTACATCGACGACATCTGACTCTCGTGCGCGGGTTGCGAGGGTGTGTGTGCATGCGCTGCGCGCAATATACGATATTTATTCGGTCGCGCGAGGCTGGCGGTTATGGCGAGCGTGGCGAAATAGGATACCCGTACCGCGCACGATGGCCGATACGCGACAACGATGACGACGACATCGTGCAGCAGTGCACGAGTCGCGTTTATTGTTTCCGACGAACTCTCGCGTGTGTGTGTATGTGTGTGTGCGTCGTGTGTGCAAGAAGCCGTGCGAGACAAGAGCGAGCCATTGGCCGTTAAGTTGCAGGTGTATTATTATACACGAAGAAGACAGTCTGAGCGCGCACAGCCATAAACAGCAACTGTTTCGTGTATCGGGTGTTCCACCTTCGCGAAAAAGCACACACCTACATACAGCACGTAGAACGGAGGGTTGTGTTCGCCGTAGCAGCAGACCATAGCTGCTGCTCGATTAATCTTGCAAAATTTCACTCTGCTTGATTAATATTTTAATCAAACATTAGCTAAGTTGCTCTTGCTGCTACTGCTTCTACTACGCGGAGACCCTCTCTCGATCTATCAGTCTCTGGCAGCAGAGACCAGTTAAACGAACTATACATATACAAAAAGGAAGAGGGTGAGAGAGAGAGCGAGTGAGATAGACGCCCTTTCAAGTTCCTCACTCGCAGAGTCTCGTTCGTGCCTGAAGTCGAGGGCGAGGCGCAACGGCCTCGTGTGCCTCTATGGCGCGCGTTGAGATACACCATGCCGCGGATGCTGCCATATACTGCCGTGCACTACGTAGTACTCTCTTCCTTTCTCTTTCCTGAATCATTGAAGCGTTTATTATGTTGCCAGTACCATATACACCTTATATAGTCTCTCTCTCTCTTTCGTCTCACCTCGCTTTTAGACACGTGCGTAAAAGCCTTATCATTGCGTGCCGCGTATACAGCTCTCGTGCATCTCGTGCGCGGTACTGTGCAGCAACAGCACGCGCGTGTCTCTCTCTCTCTCTCTCCACGTACGCATGTACTATAGCATTTTCTCTCGGTTTTCCCCTTATATATACACATGATGCACACGTAGTTATACGTGGGTAAAGGCCGATGTTTGCACGCGTGATTCGACAGCGACATAGTGTCACAAAGGACCGTATATAAACAATTTCGCTCGATGTTGCGGTCGTCTCTCTCTCTATGAAAAAGCTCGATGATTGCAGTCACGATGCACACAACACAGAGAGTAGAGTATAGAGTCTGTGCGACGTCCCTGTGTGCCCGCGCCCGGTAATATATGCGCTGATATTGGTCTCTCGTGGCTTCAACAGCATAGCATAGCAGCAGCGCACTATACAAGGGGATATACAAATCAATTAACGTGATTGCGATCCGGATCGGTTTAATTCCTGATTATATATCGATTAACCATCAGCTAGCTACCTACTACCCATATAATACCAGCGCCGCATGCGCACGCAATTAGTGCTCGCGTATATTTTTTTTCTCTGACTCTCTCTCTCTCTCTATTAATCTCCATTTCCGTAATTTATATTGTATATCGGAGTATAGAGTAAAACAAATGATCTCTGGACTCTGCGGATAGCGATGATAGCGCACGTGTTCGTGCGGTGGCTACGGCTAGACAACATTGTAGTATAGTAATATTAAAGCAGAAGAACTTGCGGTCGAATTGCCATATACAACAGCAGTAACAGCAACCCTCCGTCTGCGCGAAGCGAGTTTGGTCGATTTATATATATATATAGGAGCGAACGAACATTTCTAAAGAGCCTATTGTTATCCACTCTCGGATCGCTATTATTATTTGGCCTATGTGTAAGTATTTGTGTATATGTGCGAGCGAGCTATTTTGAAAGGGAGCCAAGGAAACATAGACCATTATTTAAGAGAGAGGATGTGTTACGCGCGCGTCGCGCAATGAACGAACCCTTGCGCCTCGATTATACCACTCTTTCTCTATAGGTGTACACGTACGCTGTGATGGTGTGTGCTTACGCAGTCGATTTTGCGAGGAAACTCGCCCGCCCCTCCTCCTTCCTCTCGGAGAGTATGTGTATACGTGCGCGTTTCTTTACGATCGAATGCCATTTCAATTATGACCAATCGATGCTGCTGCTGCTGCTCGTGCTCTGATTTTCGCAAAGTTGTTTTAACGTCGATCGATTGCTTATGCGATTCGAACTATACGCGTACGCATATAGTTTGTTTATTAAAGCACTTTCCAAGCTCAGCCGCGCGCGCACGTTCGAGAATTATTATTATTATTTTTTTTAAACTTTTGTTCGTATTGTTACGTACACGACTTGTAACGTGTCGTTAAAATAAAATTTTTTGTCATATATTTTTCACATATCATGATTTCACTCGATGACTAAAAATACAACTTTTTCTCTGTTGCAGCGTGAATCATCGCCCTGGCCTGAAGAGATCGCGCGTTATATACTGTTACGCCGACACGCGGCGCACCAAATCATCTTTTTTCACGCGGAATACGTAAGTTTCAAAGCCTACTACTACACATATATCATCACGCACGTATAAGCATACGCACGTATTTATATAGTGCGTTCGAGCATGTGCATGAAATTTACATCGGTAGTAAGCCTTGTGTATTTGTGTATGCGCGCAGTGTCACGGTCGCTCACGCTCGATCGCGAGCTTAACATTCTCTCTCTCTCTCTCCGTTCACTTCTGCTCATGCTACTCGTGCTTCGACGTCTCTTTCTCCGATAAAAAAGCAATTATCTTGCGACGCGAAGACAAGAGAGAAACAAGAGAGACAAGAGAGAGAGAGAGAGCGCGACGAGACAAAGGAAGAAGCTAAATCAATAAGTCGTGCATCATATGTTCATATATATGAGCTTTTTCGTAATACGCGCGCCAGACGAGCGGACACATATACGGGAGAAATATTACGCGTACGCGTCGAGAAAGGCAAAAATAATAAGCCAAAGAGATTACAGCCGTCGCAGTGGTATATAACGGCTGCTCGCGCCCTGTTTCATCCTCTTTTTTGTGTGTCCGCGGCGCGTATAACATTCGGAGGTATATATAATATAATAACGGACGCGAAGTTTCGAAGTTGTGCGCGCATGATGTATATGGAAGCCCATCGAGAGTCGACACCGAACGTACGCACTCTGCAGCAGCGGAGGGAAGAAGCTTTAGCGGTGCTTTGACTGCGTTGCTGCGTGCGCGTCGATTATCCCCCGGAGGTTATACACCCGGTCTCTCTTGGCCGCTACGCTCGTAACATCGCGGATAGAGGAGGGTTGCACGACGATGTGCCATTGCAATATTACCGAGTGCGGCGCGAAACACTCCCCAACTGTCTGTCCGTTATAGTGTATGCCTGATAGATACACCCGTATGTTGTACAGCGTACAACCTCTTTTTCCGTGGTTCGCACTGTGCAGGCGAAAATCGATGTTCTATATGCGTAAAACGTATGTATTAACGTTATTTCCCGTTTCTTTTTTCGACAAAGAGTATCAGCAGCTGCTGCTGCTGCAGGTAAAGGTGAGCCTTTAACTCCCACGCGTCAAGGCGAGCTTTCAGTGTGTACTGCTCGTTCGACCATTCGATTTTCGCATCGATCAATATCGGTATTCAATAATTCATACCCACACACGCTGCGCAATTTTCACTGTTTACGACGTGCTATTAATGTACAAAATTAAGCGCGCGCGCGCGAAATAAGCTTCAAACCCCCCGATTTTCACTAAAATTAACTCGTATAGGTACAAAAACAATCATCGCGGAAAAAGTATCGTATTAATCGAGCTGACTGCAACGGGTGTAGCAGCAGTATACAGCAGCAGTCGTGTTCTCTGTTCATCCCCCTCCGGCATACGTCTAGCGGAAGTCTATACAACGTCTCTGAATAGCCGTGCACTATCGGGGCTATTTTCTTCCTCCCTCGTCGCTGCTGCTACTACCTACCTCCTGATGCTGTATTAGCAGCGCGCACAATAGCCGCCACGAGCCAGCGAGTATACACACACACACACACTTGTACATATAATACAGACGCACACGCGACGACCTTCCCTCCCGCATGTCGGCGGCGATTGCCCGTGTAAATTGCTTTGGTCTGCTTGCTACTGTATATAATACTCCGTGTGTGAGTATGTGTATGTGTGTTTGCACTCCAGAGGGTTGCACGATCAAAAAATCCAAGCAACGAGTGCATCTCTCTTGTGTTCATACACATGGCATCGTGTGTACGTATATAGAATCGCGCTGCTGCACACGCCTCTGCGCACGTGATTTTTCCCTCCTGCTGCTGCTGCTGTGGATTGCGATAGCTGCAGTGTGGATAAACTGTAACTGCGACTATTTCGTCGAGAAATTTATATACTCTGATGGATACGAGACGTCTAATTGTCGTGTGCATTGTACCTTTTTTTCTCTCTTTTTTTTCCTCTCCGGTTTTTCCCTCTGCTGAACGTTTTCAGTTTTTAGCGAATATATTTCACTTCTACCTCGAGCTACGACAATGTTGGTTTGACATTTGTCTGGGTAGTAGACTTTTCTTAATTACATCGCGGAGTTGATTGTCCTTGATTGCTTCGACAGGCGTGCACGTGTTCGAAATTAAATCACGCACGGAAAAGCCACTTTGACTCGAACTTTTTGATTGAATAATTTTTCAGTCCGCTGGTCGTCTATATGTATAAGCTTCATCGTGCTCTCGCAGATTTTCAATTGCACTTAACGATTGACATTTTATAATGCATCCGAGCTTCGGCTAGATATTTCAATGGAGCCTTTGTTTCCGCTCAAACGACGTTCAGGGTCGCATCGATTAAGTCTCGATACACATAATTGTCGCAGAAGATTATTTTCTTCTAACATATGTTTGTCGAATCTTCTTGCGATTGGACGAAATCTACGTACGCGGTATAATGACGACGATGACACAACGCGCGCCAACATCGGTATAAACCCGATCCAGGAAACGTGCGGAGACAAAAAGCCGCGAAAAACAATCACTTGAGAACTATCTCACGAACGTTCTAAATGGTAAAATACGAATGTGTGAGTGCATTACACTTTGAACCGGATACTTCGGCATCAGACGCGCAGCAGCAACAAAAAAAGTGCACACACGCGAAATGCTATTCTCCGGTATATATATGCGAATGAAAGTGTGCTCCAAATATTCCTAGCTCATTTAGCCATTGAGTCAGCGTTGCACGAATTTGGCGTTAGTATGATACGTATAAAGCAACGCTTCGTATATGTGTATATACGATATAGGAGCAATTATCTTCGCGGCGCAGAGCCTCGTATGCAGCTCTTGGGTGATGAATGGACGAGTATATCGCGGTGATGCAGTGTACGACCGCGTGCGTACGTGTCTAATACGTGCCTGCATAATAGGCGCTAACGCAATCATACACCAGCAATGACTGGTATTATGGCACTGCAACGATTTTCAGTCTTTATTTAGCGTTTGGTGGATTATAACGGATGGTTTTGAGTGTTTTGGGTAAGAACATATAAAGGATTTTCAATTTATTTTTATTGTTATTACACTTACGACTCCGTTTGTTTCAATCAAATACAAAATCTTTTGAATTTTCTTCATTGAGATTCCTTTTTATCTTTGCCTATAAAATACTCAAGTTGTAAACATTTTCCAAAGTTAGGAATATATTGCTATTAAAGCTGATACGTATGATAATGCCAATCTGATAATCTGGATTACATTTTTAATTTGAGTAATATCTAAATTATTTAAAAATAAAAGAACTCATCGAGCATATCTGAAGAAATGAAAATTTAGCTTACATCTCCGAAAAGCTTCAAATTCAAAAATATTGTTGGACCTGCGGATAAGCTCAATTTTTTCGATAAACTTAGAAGGAGCATTTGATAATAAAATCGCGTTTTCCATGGAAATCCGTACCAATTTGAATTACAACTATGAAATTGTTTTAAAATATTAATTTAGTAATTTTTTATGTTAAATTTTATAAGTATTAATTTTTACCATGATAAATAAGCAGATTCGCTGGCGTTTTCGATTAATTGACTAGGATAAATTGGTGTAAATAAAATGATTATTGAAACAATTAATGCCATTGCCATTTTAAAAACTTGATCCATTGAATTGGATAAAATTAAAATCATGATCTATAAATTTGAAACAAGTATTTGGATTTATGAAATAAAAAGAGGAGGACATAAGTAACGTGTTTATATTGAATATATACCCAAAATGTTCCAATAATTATTCCTGCTGTATCGGATAAAATAATAAATAATAAAATTGAACTGGTCATGTCATCAATCAATTTAAAGACCCTATAAAAAAAAACATTTCACGTAATTCAAAGTATAAAAGAATTGTCAGAATACTCAACTTTAAAAAATAGTGGTGATGCTGAATAATCATTATAATCGATTTTTCAACAAATTTTATTTTATTATTTTTGCAGTTTGACTTTTCATTTATCAGCAATTCGTGATTTAACTTATTCATGCGCATTCTGAAATGGTACAAGTATTTTTCAAATAAATCCGTTATTTTATACTTCAAGAAATTTTACTCACTCTAAGCATTTCAATAAAGTTCTTAAAAAACCTGTATTTTCCAATAGCAAATTGCTCGATGAATTAATAACATTAGCCAAATTAAACAATGAAAAAAGTTGTATGAAAAAAAGGACATAAAAATATTGATTTTCATCCACGAAAAATTCGGAATGAAGTGGTAAACGTTGAGAATAAGTAACATTTCCAGGTAGTATTTGCATCAAAAGATAAGGGCCAACTACCGGGGCTATGGCATACGTCAATAATTGAGAAAATAATATAGCTGTTGAATGACAATTGCATATTGATTATTCTTCATTACATCGATGGTGTTAACGGAATAGTAGCATTTTTCTATTTTAAATTTAAACGTGCTAGCTTTCCTTAACAGCATCAACATATTTTACATGATGATTTTTTAAGATAAGCAAGTTATAGAATAAGTTATACAAACCGGTTTTAACGCTGCTAATAAAATAAAACGTTTTTGATACTTGCATCGATAGAGTTTGCTCTTCGATTGTCATGAAATTAAATGTTGCTTGTTTAATTAGATATAATTTTTCAATCTAAATTTGTTGAACATTTAACCAAATATTCACGATGATATGTTAATAAAACAATTGATGAATAGTTTTCAGATAAATTAAAAATTTGCTTACCGACTTTTCTTTCGTTAAACAATGAACGTAATGGATTAATATCGATGATAGTGATAAACTTTGAAAAAAAACTTCAATTATAATATCCGAATGATAGTTAATCTGATTCAATATTGACAAGACTTTAAAAATCTATTCGGAAAATAAAATATCAGTGTTATAAATAATTGAAAACTTTTGGAAAATGTAGACGTTTGAACGTGGAAGGATTTAGATAAAAGGAATTCATTTTTGGTTTTATACTTACTGCACTTGCTGACAAAATTGTCAGTGACGTAATGATAACACACCTTCCAATCATTTTCTTACGTTTATTTTCAAATGGCCACATAAAGGAAAAATTCATAATTTTTTTTGTCCAGTAGAAATGATGATCTGAAAATTCGTTAACCATTTTTTTTGTAACTTTCGAAGGCGCACTATCGAAATTAAGATTTTCCCACATTTTGTCAACCAAACGATGAATTTCTATCTAACAACTAGTAAAACTTGATTTTGTTTTGTATGCTTCTTTTCAGTGGAAATGGAAAAAATTATTAAAATATTTCATTGATAATATTTACAAAAAATGTATTCATGTTTAATAACTAGTTTTTCACAGAATTAATTTTTTTCATGTTCTTTAGAATAGAATAAACCATATTTTACTGTCACAAACATATTAATAATTTAATTTTTTATTAAAATGCAAGCTTGCGTCATACCTTACGTTTACAACGACAGTCCGCATAAGAGCTATTACTATTTCTAAAGAAATTTTTTTTTTCCGCTATTTAAAATATTAAATAATAGTAAATCGTTATAGGTTTATGAAGAAATTGTTTATTAATCAAGTAGCATAATTTATATTCGGTTGATCGATTTTTGTAAAGAATGATAATATAATATCATTGTTTATACTTTTAACGTAGATATTAATTCAATATAAAAACATTTTGCAATGAAACTGGCAAAGATATAGGTAAAATGTTCGTGTATTTGAACGATCCAAAATTAAATCTGATTTTTTCTAACTTGAATATATTCTTCTTGAATATATTCTGCTTTGAATATATTCATGGATCATAAGTAAATAGACATCAATGTTGTAATGTTCGTTAGCGCAGTCTGAAGTATCTGTAATAAAATAAAAAAAATAAATTTTAGTTCATTAATCACCTAAAATATAAATTTAACATTAATATTTTATAGTAATATGAAACTATCTCACAATTTTGAAGGTATTCATGTTCAAAAAAAATATAGGTCCCGCGGAAATTCTCAATGTCTTCGATAATCTGAGCAGAAGCATCAAAAAATAAACCCTCGTTTTCGGTGGATATTCATACCAATGATAACTGTAACTGTTACATCGAATTTATCAGTCATTCAAGTTTTTATTATTTTAAATGTTAATTTTTACCATGAAAGGTACGCATTCTCACTAGCATTCTCAAGAAATTGACTCGGTAAACATATGAAAAATAACCCACACGTTGTAGCAAAAAATGCACAGAGCATTTTAAAAGCTGCGGTTGGATCTATTTTCATTATTATAACCATCTAAATCCAAAAAAAATCTTTTTTATTGAAAATAATTAGAAATATGTGATTAGTAAGTTCAGAGTTTACCCAAACAGCTGATAATATATTAATTAGTGTAATCAATAACATAATAACGAACATAATTGGGCTGGCCATTTTTCCATAAATTTTCAAAATACTAAAATGAATAAAGCTTTAATTAATAAATTTAATTAAATAATGTCGATAACTTATTAACCAATCACTATGTGTATTTCACCTACTTAATACTTTTTACACAATATATTTTCTTCGTAAAAGAGAAACTATTGTTATACTTAACTTGATTGTAAATTGATGACGTTTAATAATATCTATTATTTCTGTACAAACCATTTTAGTTTTATTTCGTTTAGTCTGAAACTGTTCATTGAAATCTATTTTTTCATGAAACTTTTTCATACGTATTCTAAAAAAAAATTTTTTTGTAAATATATTCGTGCATCTTGAAAGAAATTAACATACGCTAGAAATTCTAAAGATGATATTAAAAAAATCATAGTACGCCATTGAAAAATATTGAGAGAATTCAGATTGTTAGAATTAACCATCGTTGACCATAATTGTACACCGAAAATAACGTAAAAGTATTTATTCTTATCTATGAAAAATTCACCGTGCATTGGCAAACGTTTTGTATAGGTCTGATTTCCAGGTATTACGTGGGTCAAAAAAATAGGTCCGGCTACCGCACCAAAAGTGTAACAAAAGAACAATATGTACAAAGTAACTGTCAAGCAAAAGTGAAAATTAAATTTAAAAATCCGTTATTGATATAAGGTATAATAAATATTAATATATGTATACTTGATTGAAAAAATATAAGTCCATAAATGATTTTTGAGTATTTTAAAAAGAAACTTAGCTCTTCTGGCATCCAAGAATCAATCGATGCTTGTTCACTTAATGAGATATCTATCCACTAAAAAACTCACGTATGGTAATTAAGTGGTAATAACAATATTATATAATAATCAAATTACAATAATTTCTTACCGCTTGTTCTCTACTTAATGCAAGTATGTAAACAATGAAAATCATAACTGAAATTATAGCTTGAATTATTGTTTCAATCATAACATTCCAATTGATATTAGCTTCGACGGACATAACGTAAATTTTCAAAATCTGGATTAGAAAATGATACGATGTATGAGTTAATTAAAATTTTTATAAGTTATCAGTTTCTCAATTACCGAGGTTCCACCAATAAAGATAAGTGGAAGCGTTGCAATAATTCTTCCAGTATTTTTGCGAAATTTATTTGTTAAAGGCCACATGCCAGAGATCAACATCATTTTTTTTGTCCAGTTATAGTGCGTCTCACAAAATTTATTCACTCTCGATTTCAAAATGTTGGCACTTGCTTCGTCAAAATGTACTTTTTCGAACATCATGGTTATAATGACAATCGAACATTATAGTCAACAAAAAGTGAAAATAATTTCTACCTTCTGGCAATCCAATATTCTTTACTTTTCCAATCGTTTCATATAAAATGTATAATCAATTTAAATTTTTATAATAATTTTATTGAACACTTATAGTGCTTCTGTAAACAGTATGAATAATATATTAATTGTCTCTTTACTAAAAGGGTCTGTAAAGAGAATTTTTTAGTTTTATCAGTGCCACTCTGAATTCCATACCTATGTTAAAAGAATTCCAGAATAATTTAGCAGAGAAATTTTCATTAATAAAAGAAAAGTATTTTCAAAAGAAAATTTAATCTATTACTGTTTTATAATCCGTCGTTGACTAAGCAGATACGCTATAATCATTTTTGACCGATATCGTTCAATTACAAAAAAGCGGACATCTGTGAAAATATAATGTAACTTTCGCTCAACGTTTCATTTCCATCTAGTTCTTGAAAAAATCTATTAAAGCAATTTTTTATCGTAATACCTTTTGTTTCCCAAAAAAAAATGGGAAAAAAGTTTACTCACTTCTGGAGTTGCCAGACAAACTTACACGAAAAAGAAAAACGATTATCCTGTCGCATCGTCGCTCGGTATATCTTGTATAGCAGCTTTGCAGCGTATAAAAACGAAAGCCGTCAGACTGAGATAAGTCACGCGAGTCTGCACCGAGGAAAGACGAATGAAAGAGTGCGTATATAGCGCTGAGTCTCAAGTATTCTGTGGCACTTGTTTCGTGCATCGAAGGCTTTGCTCGCTTGCGTCCGTCACTTGAGCGAGCTTGCTGCGTACACCGAAAAAAATCCTCGGGAATTTTTTTCTGCACGTTTTTTCCTAGACAAATGTACACACGACGAATTAGGGGTGGTTTCTTATTAAAATGTTGGTAAATCGCGCAAACATTTCGTCGTAATACCGATCCCCCAAAAAACGAAATAAATTGCTTATTTTTCGTAAATAGGAATTTACCCGGTACTGCGCACCTAATAAATAGTCGCGTATTTTTTCCGTTCCGTAAGAAGGGTTAAAAGCTACGCTGCGTAAAACAAACGAGCGAAAAAACTTGTTATTTTACCGTTTTTAGATTGGGCGCATCAGAGCGTGAAAATGATACGAGCTTGCGTGCGTACACTGTAGCCAGATCTAATTAGCCAAATGGCTCGAAACTTATGCGTTGCTCGGCATGAAAACCTTGTTAAAAAAAAGGAGTTCAATAACGATAGACAACTAAAGTAGATGGTAAATATCATCACGTTTATGTTATACATACTCTTGGGGGGACAGGACGTTACATGCGTTACAGATTAATGAGGATGTAATAATCGTTTGCTTTGAAACGTCGCGTCGTTCTTGAAGCATTGATTGCCATTGACTCTCGTTTGGGACATTGAATATCTAAATGATTGAAAATCTAGCGAATCGTATTTTACCTGTAAAGTACGAGCCATGCGTCAACGATGGAGCGAAAGTATTTGTGAAAACAGTCGAAATAAATGAGATTCCTCGCATCGGGTTACAAAAAATGGATCTACTTTCGATCTTCCAAAAGGAAGTATACTTCTTTCCATATCTTTGGGTAGAATCACTCCGAAAAATCACAACAACGGGCTCGTCACGCGGTAGCGAGCTCCAGCCTCACTCGCCTATATCCAATTCCGCCGAAGGCTGAAAACATTTAGAAAAAAAAAAACAAAAAAAAAAAGATTCTCTATGCAAATCCTTGACGATTGTAGCAGCGTGCCACATAGACAATGCTCACTTGCATTATCATCGCCACCATCCTCTACACATACACACATACACACGCGCACGGGGGCATGGCTCTAATCCGTTAGTTCCGGTTCCCGTTCTATTTACAATGGCACAGAGCAGCAACAGCAGTCAGTGCATTATGTTCCGTTGTACACGCCTGGTGCATCAGTTCTCTCTCTCTCTCTAGGCAACAACACAACATAACTGTGTGCTATTTATGCATGTATCTGCCGCGCGCGCGCGAGTGTTTAGATAGTTATGGCTGAGGAACGATTGTGTCCGGGCGCGCCGTACGCGTGCGAGCGCCGGTCTACTGTCGTTTCGTTATATATGCTGCTACTATACAACTGGCGTCAAGCGAGACGAGATTTTTTTTTTTTGTTCGTTACACACATTGGGAATGGAAATTTTGTCATTTTCCTGTATTTTTTGTTTTCGAGTTAATTTTTGCACGACCTCTTGGCTATTTTTAAATTTTATCTTTGAAAAAGCGAATACAACGTTTATTTTTTTGTTTTTCCGGATTGTTTGGAAAAATATTTCAAAGACACTTTTTATCGCGAGCTGACAATGTCAACTCGATTACAAGAAGCACATCAAGTGCCTGATTACTCTACATTACTTCGGTCGTGTGTTTTTTTAAGCTAGACCGATTTCACTGAAACTTCGTAGTAAGTTTAGAATTAAATGATAGGTAATCGGATTTGTTAGCGAACATAAAGTCAAAATAACTTTCTCTTCGAAGTCGCGAGCATTATCGGTTATTTCTTATAACGAAAAACATGAAATTCAAATTAATTTATCCTGTGCAATGTCCTATACCAATATGCAACGCGACATTGAAACGAATGAAAAAAAGTGGCTTATTAAAAAGAAGTTTG
Organism: Trichogramma pretiosum; assembly: GCF_000599845.2. NCBI lineage: Eukaryota > Metazoa > Arthropoda > Insecta > Hymenoptera > Trichogrammatidae > Trichogramma > Trichogramma pretiosum. The sequence continues at coordinate 4,446,107 of NW_019641703.1, read as the reverse complement.
GGTCAAGCGCAGCAACAGCGTCTCGAAGAATATATAATCAAGTGTGAATCGAAAAAAGACGCGCGAACTCGTTGCTCGCGCGCAAGATGACTCATTCAAAGTTCAGGCTCGTAAGTAGGTGAAGCTTTGAGGCTGGCAGTAGCAGCAGCATCGCGTGTGCACAAAAGTCGTCTTTGCATTACGCGTACTACACGTGTTATATATTATTTTCACCGATGGCACAAATCCTTACAGCTATATCACGTATAGGCCACGTGTGCAAAAGTTCGAAAGATTAACTTTCTTATATAGGCTGGGGGCTGTGTGTGTGTGTATGCGCAAAGCTCAAGAAAATCAACTCCCGGGTTTTGAGGACGAGGACGAGATGCCATTATAAGGCCGAATTCAAAGAATTTCAATTTAACGAATAATACGCGTTTTTTGTGCACTTTTTTGGAATAATTCAAAGAAGTAATTTCTCGGATGGATGTACGCGTATACAGAGTAGCTCCTGCTCTATATGAAAATCCAATCTGGCTTATCAAAGTCGCATCAATAGATTTTTTTTCTTTCCTCCACTCACCGTTTGTACATTTCGACAGCTGGTATTTATATCGCAACAAAGTATCAAGCGAGGCGAAAAATCAACATCAACCGGTCGACACAGGATTATATCGCGCGTCGGGGATGATCATGATTTATCGCCGGCTATCAAGCACATACGCTGCCCGTTATACGCGCGTACCGTATACGCAACATATAAGCTGTAGGCTCTTCTTCGCTCTCCGCGCGCCTCGAGCCAGACGGTCGGACGTCGAAAATTTATGTCCAACGGTCCGCGCAATCTACCTGTGAGCGATAAAGATAAAAAAAAGAGAGAAAAAAAGCAGATAAGAGAGCCAGCGGAGCACCGAGTCGAGACGAGAGAGAGAGAAGCTCTTCTCAATTAGTAAAAAGGTATATCAGCGTGAATTTTGTATAACAAAGCCCTCGATAAGCTTATCCATGTTCTTCTGCCGAGCTTGCGCGAGCTTGCATCGATCGTCGCGCAGACGTGGTACTTCATAATTCAAGCCTCTTACGCTTATAGACCCCCGAGGAGAGAGAGAGAGAGAGAGAGAGCTCTATGTATAACCCGCGTGTATTTTTACTATACTACGAGCAAAAGAGCGAGAAAGACCAGCGCGACGGGCGCGCGCCATATCGATTGAAAAATTTCGACGCGCTAATAAAGCGGCACGGGGGTTTATAGAGTGTTCGCACATAAAGCTCGGGGATTTTTTCTTATACCTTGAGTTCGAACTTTATTAAATCGTTTAAGGAACGGTATATACGGCTATAAACGGGCGAGAGAAAAGATTAATTCTCTATAATATTTAGTCGAAAGATTTTGCGAGTAATAATGTTTCGTTTTATACCGGCTTCTATATACGGTGTTGTATTATACAGCGACTCGCCCTGTGCGCCAATCTAATTAGGAAAATTACGCTGTAGCGTTTACCCTTTTTTTTTATACTAATATTAATCAACGTTTTGACTGGAAAGTCGAGTGCTCTAGACTTGAGCGAGCGAGCGCAATTACTAAAACACATTTACGACTGAATATAAAATATCCTTATAATTACGTTAGAAAAAGTTTTCTTAAAATTCGAATACATTCATTAAGGTATATGTAATGCAACGTAATAATAAAGCTACTAAAAGAAGTTTTTCTATCAAAGGCATTGAAAATTGATTGTATGTATACATTACGAAAATTTTTTTGGCACTTGCGGATTTGCGATACTCCATCTATCGATGGAATCAAAAAGCTCTATAAAATTTAACACCATTGATCGCGATAAGTCATTTTACTAAACAAAACGAATTCTTGAATATTAATCCTTCTTTAAAACCAAACATTCCATACGAAGTTCCATATGAAAAAAATCAATGGAATTAGAAGCTGAACAGCCGCTACTCCTCGAGGCGCCTAGATAAGGCCAAATCAAAGCTTTAATTACGAGCGCGATAACAATGAAGCTTAATTGATAGAGATTTCAAGTACGATTACGTTCACGGAGTACGTATATAATGTGCTAGCTGCACTCATCATATAGAGAGACTGCAGCTCGCGAGATACTTAATATTAGTTAATTGCAAGGTTATTGCCCCAGCTGCTTGCTGCAGCTCGGTACTCGCGCGCGTCCAGTGCATTGTCCGTTTTCACGTCGTTATATGCGAGTAGTAATCTTTTCAACGCGATTATATCAAGCGGAAATAGCACGTACATAACGACGTATAAATGTGCATGTGACACTTTTTAATGCTACTTTCGAATTTTTTTTTTCATTTTTTTTATTTATTTTTATTCGTTTCGAAACGTTTTAAATCCTCTCCGCGGGAGCACCTTTATACGTGTCACGATTAATCAGTGCGCGCGCTCGCGGTGGTTAAATCCGAGCTCAACCAGCTAGAAGTCAGCGCGCGCGCGTCCGTCAAAGTTGATTTTAAAAACTAGAGCACAGCAGAGCGTTCGGACCTCCGATATCCTGCACCCATCAACGCTATGTGTGTGTGTGTGTAATACGTAACCCGAGGCAATCTATAATAGCTTCCGTCCGAGAGAATATTACATGTAATATATAATACACGCATGAATGTGTACACGAGACAACAACGCACGACGACGACGACGACGACGAGCCCCGTAGTACGTCGCAATTCGTTCGATGCGCCCGATCAATCATAACGATCATATATGTATATCGCATGTATTATAAGAGCGGAAGTTATGCTCTGCGACGCGGTCGAGTATGTGGCGGGCGTTTACCGGCACGCGTCGACTGCGAATTCGCTCCGCGACATGATAGACTGTATCTCTTGGCACACTCACGCATGCAAAAAGAGAGAGAGACGGAGAGAGTATATAGGTATTATGTCGTCGGGGGCTAATATAACCGCGCGACGCCGATATATGTATATATTCGCGAAATTGCGACAAGCGGTAAACTCGTGTGTGTGTGTGTATGTCTCGTGCTGTTTGTATACATATAACTTCGCAGACGTTACGCAATGTGGCGGGTATTTTACGCGCGTCAGAAGTATAATACACTTTGGTATAATACACTTTGGTATATATACACAACACACACGATGCATGGTCCACTATCTTCTTTCTTCAGTTTTTACGTTCGGCAGTAGAAAGTTTTGTGTGCGCAATATTGCTGGCTGCCGCATATATGACGTTGTATATCAACATCTTTCTCTCTCTTGTGCGAGCGCGCGCGGGAGAAATTGCCGTATTATACGCTCCGCGGGAGGATGTTCACGATCCGTGCCGCGCGATACGGTTTTTTTTTATTATTACTATATCTCCGATGTAATGCGCGCTGCGTCAAATTAATAACGTGAAAATTTCCTTTTTATCAGAGTCGCGCACTAATTTTGCGCGTCGAAAGAGATTAACGCGTGCCTTCGAATGCGTGCAACGTACTGTATAAGTATTATTAATGAAATCGAACGATCGCTGTACAAATCGAATCGGCTCAACAACTGGCTTCTCGATGTACACAATGTATTGTATTCTCTTCGCGAGTGCGATTCACTTTTCAATGAGGCGCGTCACCGTCGTCATCGAAGGTCGTATTCGATGAACTCTTGTGCCTTATGCTCTATCCCAGCGGCAAGGGCACCGACGCCGACGCCGATAGTCATTAGTATTTTTTCGATAGATTACTGCGTTGTACGCTTATACGTGATTACTCGACCGACACCTTTGCACTTCTTTCAAGAATCACATTTTAATAGGTGCCCCTAAGGCAGTTTAAACAATTGACTCGGATCGATATTTATTTCGAGAATCTTTTCTTTTCACCTCACATATTTCGAATATTCCACTTGTAATAATGACAGCGAATCGTCGACTAATAACTTTCGCGAATAAAATTTCAACCAAAAAGCACAAAAGAAGCGCACCCAGCTGACGAGGCTTTTTTCATTTTTCTCATTTCAGGTGATCATCCGCTGTGCTGCACCGGCGCAAGCTCATCAACGTCGCTCATCTCGTCGACATCTGGCAAATAAAAGAAATAGTTCCGCAGTGATCCACCATCAACCCTCTCAAACGAGAGAGAGAGAGGCAATATGCAGCGCGATGGAAAAAATACCGATAACGCCGGCGAAATGAACAATAATAGCCGCGCCGCGCGCAAGGCTTCGAATCCAAAATGATGATTCGGTTGCCCAAGTCCTAAGTGCTGCAATAAGAGACAAAAGAAAAACAAGGGAGTAATTGAAAGGAATAAAGAACAGAGGGAGGTGCTGCGCGCGCATCGAGCAAAACGAGAAAAGGACTATTGAATCGTTATTATGACGGAGTATCTGGATCCGCACTTCGTTCGGGCCTTGTGCCGAGATCCTGAAAGGCGCACGCTTCAGGTAAGTGAATGAGAATTGCTATACGGTAATATAATAAACCCACGAGAGAGGCAGGCCCTCCGCGCGCGTTATTCTCTCATATTGTATATACCATAAGGAACAGAAGAAGTGAAAGTGGATTGATTATGCGATGTGTGCGAGCGTATACGAGTGTGTGTGTGTCTGAAAAGAGGTGCTGCTGGAGTATGTATATGTGTACGCTCGATGGAACTGCAAATAAATGAAATGCCTCGTTTATTGTTTGCACAAGGAACTGAAGGACTCGAATGCGCGAATGAATAATGCAGTGTGCTTTTCGTTTTCGCCGATGATACACATACATCATTTTTTTTCTGTCCCTTTTTTTTCTAAAGTAATACGCGCAATGAAGACATTGCCATATTCATGGCAAAAATTTCGAACGCGATCGCGATGTACTTATTACACGACTATATAAATTAAAATACGAGAACGTGAGAAAATGATTGAAGAATGCAATAATGATGCTCGCGGGCGCTGTAATATGTGCGAAACTCGTATCGTTATACTTTATAATATAATATATATCGGCTCGCGATGCATCGCGCGTTCGACGACGAAATTTCTAATTCGCGCGGCTGATGATATACCCACGTGTTCGTTTTTTAAATGAGTCCATCCGCGATCGCGCGGAGAAATTGCCTTCATTGTTGCAACTTGCAGTGCGCATTATTTTGCATGATCTCGCGCTCGCAACTAAAGAACAACGACGCGATACAGACACTCGCGGCGGCGATGTAACCCTGAGAAAATTCCCGGGCATTTATTAAACGCGAAGAATGAAAAGTGTATACGCGTTTGATTTGGATGAATCGAGAATTAACGCGAAGATCGCGTCCTTTCATCGCGCGGATCGTTGCCGTTCTCGTTACACGTTTATAATAGCTCTCGCGTACATTATATACACTGTACGATACGCGCGAGCATCGAATCGTTCGATTTTTCATTTTTCATCGTCATCCTCGGCTTTTCTTTTCTTACCATAAAATAACTTCTGCGTTATACGCACTGCATGCGTGTGCTGCACCGCGTATAATGTATCCCTTCGCTCGCGTGGAATGCATGTCCGTGCGTGGCTGCCTCGAGTAGTGCGGGTAATAAAAGCACGCGCCGTGATAGTTGTGTGTAGTGCATGCGTACAACAATTTGCGCGCGCGTTACACGTGTTTTTTCTCCGTATCTTTCTTATTTTTTTTCTCTCTCTCTCTCGTCGTCTTGTTGTCATTGTCGTCGCGTCGATGAGCCTTGCTTCTGCGCCGCCTCGCACGCACACGCCAAGTACATAAGGTATATACTGTGTATATTACCATGCGCGCGCTCAAGACCAGTTTTTCATCTTGAATTTTTCGCGCTTCAAGGTCGCCCGGTAGCAGTTAAAGTATCACGGACGACGACGACGACGACGATGAAGGGAATCCCCCGTCGAGAGCTGCACTCGCGCCGCGATTTTATCCGCATTTGATCTTTTGTGTGTTTGTTTTTTTTTTTTTTTTGTATCGGAAGAGAGGAGCTTGCGCCGCGCCGAGATATCGATATGTACGCGCTGCTCTCTTGTGTCGAGGTACGCAATCCGCATTCGAGACTAGATTCCTGCGCGACGATCGATTCCTTCGCGTACACTGCACGTGGAGACGTGTGGTTTGAGGCATTGGAATTGCCCGTGTATCGCGATCGTCGTCGCCCGATCGCTATTTGCCGTATAGAAATTAATTTATGTGTCGATAAGTTCGCCGACATGGTTCGACTGCAAATACATCGCGTTCAAATGAACGAATAAGGCCATCGTGCAGCAGCAGCAGCAGCATCATCGTCTCTGAGACAATATCGTTTTATTCGCTCCCGTCGATTGTGCAATTTTTATCGCTCATCGCGCTTTTGCAGCGGCGAATCAACTTGTGCCTATATAGATTTGCTTTGTATTTTTTTTCCGTTGTCGATCCAGAGCGGCGCGGCCCGTCTCTCTCTCTCTCTCTCTCTCTCTCTCTCTCTTGTGTGACGTGAAATTTGAAATCGCGCCGAGACCGTGTCGGCTTGTGTGCAGCGCGCGGCCAATTCATCGGAGCGCAGAAATCGGCGTCGATTAAATCGGGGCCGCCTCGAGACGATCCCGCACTCCGCGCGTCTCGCCCTGGTGAACTTTTGTCTTTGTCAGCCGGGGCAGTGTAATATAACCAACGAATATAAAAATTCATCGGGGCATTATGGCGCGTCGGGCGAATGCAAGTTGTCTTGTGCGCGCGCGACACACAATATGTATACAAGAGAGACAGTACAATGTACCTTTACGTATCTATACAGCGAGCGACTAGGGGACCACATTTGAGCACGCGACGTCGCGTGACGTTCCTCCTCCGAGAGATGTTATGCTTCGCTTATGACCGGGCCTCGGTGCTTTGCTTCTTTTTTTTTTCTTTTACTTTACGATTACAGCGAGCGTTCGGTGCGCCTTTTGCCTCGTCTCTTCCTCCAATCGTGACGCGTTAGCTCGTCGCTCGATTTGTTTAGCCGCGTGTAGCAGTACGTGTATCCCGATTTAATCAGCATGCGCGCAGGATGATGAATGATAATTATTATCACCCGAGTATATCCTTGTTTTTTTTTGTCGTTGCAGGATCTTCAGTTCATTTATTACGGACTTCTGGGTCTGGAAGCTTTGCGTCCTTGCAGAGACTCGGTACTTCGCGGCCTGTGCAAGACAGTTCGCTACGAGAGGCATCATGCCAATCACGTGCTCTACTAGTAAGTATAAACACACAACTCCTCGTTTTTTTTAGTGCTTTACATCGGTGTGTTTTCGAAACTATCGTGCATGTGCCATATTAAGCGACGTCAAAATAAAAAAAAAAAATTGTGAAAAACTGATTATGTAAACGATTCTGCTATGAAACATTTTTAAATTGCTTTCGTGTAGTAGAACTGATAAAACAAACTTTGCCCGATTCAACCGCGTGTCGCGCGGTGGAGAATGGAAAAACTTTTTTACCAGGTGCATGCAGCTTAATTTATGACGTAGCTTTTACTGTCCAAGCCTGTTTTTTCAATTTTTTTCATTTAAATGTCAGTTTTCATTAAAATGTCTTGTTTGCTTAATAAACACCGTTTGTACGAGTTGATGTAATATATTTTGCTAAAGTTACAATCATCCACAAGGAACATTTTGAAATTAATCTCGAATTCAAGGCAAATAATAATCTTTTTCCGAGTTAATTAATTTCGAGACATCGATGTAAACGTTCTCCATGCGTATAGTTAACAAAGACAAAAGCGCGTCTAATGCAGAAACCTAGATACGACGTTAACACTTTTGATGTTACTCATGTGAATCCGTATTGAAGATAATAACTCAAACGTTTCTACGCGATATCGCGATTGACAGTTCACTCGCTTAAACGATGCTCCACATTTAACTTTGAGAAAACAAAGTGATTCTTGCTCCAGAAAGAACACGATATACAGCGTATAATACTCTCGGCAAGCTATAATACTCGCGAGGCCATCAGCAAAGGTTATATGGATTAATCCATCCGTTCGAAGCAAGAAGCTTTCGAAGTTTATTAGCGATCATTGCACTGCTATTACTAAATTGTCAATATTAGTTCGTTTTTCTCTTGGCGATGGTCGTTTACCTTATCGACGCGTGGTACATACGATTTGTACGCGAGTCCTGTAAACTATTTGTACTTCATATCGACAGTAATAAGTTTCTTTCTTACCGACGTTTGGTTTGCGATTGTTCGTGTGCTTGCAGAATGTATTCCAATAGATGTCTCTAGTTACCAAAAGTGGAAAAGTTAAGTGTTCGAACTCAATCGTGATGTATACAATGAAAATCCTAGATTGTTTTGAAAATTGATATGCGCTAAGCTATATTGAAAATGTTTAACATCAGTATATTATTGATTTTATTTTTCGATGTATTCAGGCAATTTGATACTAGAAATATTTTTCGTTACTCACTTTACAGATTTTTATTCGGCCTTTGCAGCTTTTTTACCGCGATTGTTCTAAATTATTATTATTGTTGTCGCAAAACATCCGACCTTAAAACTACTCCACTATTTCCAGAGCAATCAAGCATGTTTGAAGTGCTTTTTTGACGCAGTACTCCACATGTCCATTTTTTTCCTGTTAAATATTTACTTTAATGTATAATCGAGGTCCTTGAAATCCAGCGAGGGTATACACACGCACACGCGGATACGGAAAAGAAACTTAACTAATGCAGTGCGCGCAGCACTCTAAGGGTACATAACGAAAGAAGCAGCTCGAGTCCGTAGTCGTCGTCGTCGTCGTCAGCTTCCGGCTGCAGAGCACAAGCACAGTACTTAATAAATAACGGATCGCACTTGGGCTCTCGCGCGCGTATATATACTTTTGCTTGCTTTTCCGTATCCGCGTAGATGTACTTAAACTACGAAGAATACGATGTATTTCTCTCGGCGCGTGTAGCTAAGCTGTGCTATAGGCTATGCTCGCAGAAGGACAGCGGAATGTCCATTCGACACACGAGAGTCCTGTAAATTTTCTTTCTTTTTTTTATTTTTTTTCTTCATCTCTCATGTGAGAGCTCTGAGTGTTTCGCTTATCAAATCATGTACAGATGCGCAGATCTCGTTGCGAAATTACGGAAGTTTTCATAGTGCAGAAAAGCTGCTGCTGCTGCTGCTGCAGCGAGCGAGAGCTTGAATGACACACGTGTGAGCTTCTAATACTCATTCTCGCGCGTCCTTTTTTTTCAATCGAGCAAATACTTCGGGACGAACTTTTTTTCCTTTTTCTCTCTCGCGCGCGTGACGACAATAAAATTACAAATTGATTACGACGACGACGCGTCTAATACAAAAGTGAAAAAAAAGAGGAAAAAAAAAAATTAAATCCTTTATTTTTTTGCAGCACCGGAGAATTGGCCACCAGCTGGTACATACTGCTGTCCGGCTCGGTGTTCATCGATGGATCCATGTTTCTGCCGAGGTCAAGGTAAGTCAAGCACACATCAACTCTATATCTGGGCCGCACGAAATAATCCTCGCTCATTCATTTTTTGAGTAATATAGCGCTCATAAATAAGTCCAATTGATAAGAGATCTCATAATTCCGAGTTCGCCCACCCACGTCGAATTAAACATTCAAGGCTATAATTAGAGCTCTTTTAATCCACTTCAATTTTAATCCTTCCCTGCCGAAAGCTCGAGCCTTGCCGCACGATCAGTTCAGCGGATCCCATATTTTTTCATTATACATACGAAAAGTATACAAGGACCATCAAATAAGCACTCGGAAAAAGTTGCTCGACTAAACGCGCGCTTGCGAATCTAATATAACAGCTCATCTATGTATACAAGGATCGTGTAACATCTGCCCTTAAGCACACACGCGCGCGCTCAACTCTCTCTCTCTCTCTCGCAGTTCGCACATTGTCCTTGAGCAATTTCACGCTCGAACGAGCAAACGAGCGATCGGAAAAGCCTTGATAGCTATTCCGATGTCTATTTTCCGCCAAGCCATAAGCGAACGCGCGCGCGTCGGTCGTGTCGAGTCAAGTGGAGAGAGAGACGAGGCATATTCGCACGCACGCGTACATGGCACACGAATATAACAACGTCGTCGAGTCGAGATCGTCGTCGTCGTCGTTGTCGTGAGCACACACACACGCCTATAATGTGTAGCCCTACGTGTACGTGCGCGTCCTTTCTTATCGCGCTGCACCGCTCGTAGGTATACGTTGCATTATATCTAAGCAAGATTCTATACACACGCGTGACTCGTATATATATACACGTGAGCTTTTCCCTCTGTTAGTCCAGTGCAGATAGATATTTTTTGGCAAAAATTACTAACAGTAAACGGCCTACACCACCTTGTAGAGGGTGTCTGTGGGAACATCTGCTGTGTTGCCTGCTGCCCAGTGTTCCCCGCCGGCGCTTGGTTCCCCCACTCTGACCGCCCGACTGCCCGAGCGAGCGGAATTGCGCAAAAATTCGCCAACTTTGCGAACGTTTTTTTTCACACTTTTTCGCGTTGGATCGAACAGGTCGGGTATGGGTTTTAAAGGTAATACATTAAAGTTTTTAAATTCGTTGGAACGAAGTCGATAAGTTAATTTTAAAAGATTATTTCAACGAATAACCGAGGACATGATTTTTCGCAAGAAAAAATTGCAAATTGAATAACTCGAAAACTATAAGTCGCACAGAATTCGGGTTTTGCACAGTTGTTCTACGTGATAAGAACTATCTTTGTGCAAAATTTCGTTTCTTAAATCCAAAAATTGAGGGAGCTATGAATTTTCGAAAATTTGGCCAAAAACCACGTTTTTCCGCACTTTTTTCCATTTTTCTCGGAAACTACTTATCCGATCGGGTCGTAATCAAATTCGTTGGAAAGGTGATTAAATTTCCTACATTTTCTCTCTCGGGAGCATCGCTCTAGCTGCTATAGTTTTCGAAATATATTAAAAAAACCAAAAGTGGCACTCAAATTTTGTGGTTTTTTGTTAATAACAAAAAAAGTTCAAGTCCAAATCGCGGCCATTTTCGTCCAGATGTTCCCACAGACACCCTCTACAAGGTGGTGTAGGCCGTTTACTGTTAGTAATTTTTGCCAAAAACAGGCATTTTTCAGATAAGTGCACTGGACTATGTATGCCGTACGAGTGCTGCTATAATACACGTGAATATCGCTGTTGTTGGATATATAGGAGTACTTGATCCCGCAGAGCTCGGAGCTATATAATACAGATGTATAAGTTCCGCGGCTTGCATGTGCTCGTGCAGATATGTGTGTGCGGTAGGTATATACAAGGATCTCCTTCGAAGCGTACATACGCACAGCATAGAACGTATTATATATATAAACCGAGTTATCATCGCAGCAAGTGAGAGAGAGAGATTGAGAAAGAGAGAAGAGGTGTATATTATGTGCGCGAAGAGCCGAGAATATATCGCATCGTCTCTCATACCGATACATCTACTCTCCTCTTGCCGAGCTCCTCGCTCCTCGCATCCCGAGCCTATCTATATATAAATAAATGTGTTATATATCGTGCGCCAATCTCAGAATATACACCTGTGATCGGGCGCAGTCATGCTCGGCATTGCAAATCTCGGATTAATGCTCGCACTGCTGCTGCGCTATTGCATATACTATATAGCGCCGAGCTGCAAAAGAATAACACGCCTATATGTATACGATTCACGACCAATGTAGCAGCACCAGCATGTGCAGCAGCGCGCAAGGTGTATATCGTTACAAGTGCACAACTATACTGTGGGGCTAGTGCCTATGGCTGGCTCGGTGCAGTACACTCGTTGCCAATGGAATGCGAATAGTATAACAGCAGCAGCAGCAACAACAACAAAAAAGACCAGCTATATATTGCGCGCGTTATATGCATGAACTCGTTTTATCGGGGTCCGCGGAGCGCGCGTTTTCTTTTCGTCGCGCGCGCGATCATGCGCCAGCAGCAGCTCTCCACATCGCGCGCGAGTTACAACGAGTGAAAATTTAAAAGTAGGTTTCGCTAATTAATAATCCCTTTCGATCTATCTCGAGCTCGTCATCTTGAGCTCGCTCTCGCTACTACGAGACGTCTCTCCGATTCATTACGGACGAAAAGAAGAAGACGAAGAAGAAGAAAATAAATTTTTCTTTTTTCCCCCTTTCTCTCCGTCGGTACACTTTTCTTCGTGATTTTTTTTTCCTATACAGACGTTTGCACGATATGCCGCGCGGACATACACACACAGAAACGGCGAACAGCAGCAGCAGCATTTTTCTGCTCTGCTGAGGCTGCTACTGCAGAGTAAGGTTTTATTTTCTTCTCTCTCTCTCTCTTTGAGCGCGCGCGTTTCACGTCAAGAGCCGTGCTCGCGGAACTTCGGAACTTCGACTCTCGTGATTATATACATAGTTCGAGCTGCCGCTGTCGAAGTACTACTCCGTGCCTGCGAATTATCCAATTATTAACGGAGATCAAAATTATGTATAGGAAAAGCATAATTATAAAAGTTTACGACGCGCGAGGAATTCGTATACGTATAGCCGTTCGATAGCTTTTTATTTTACTTTAACTCAACTTTACCTTACTTTGCTCTCGATCGCGCAATTCTTCGTCGATCTTATACATCTATAATAATATCATGCTTTGCGGAGTTTCAGGACAAGCGATAAAAGTCGTGACAGTTTGTGCCTGCCTCTCGACGGCTACTATAGCTAGGCGCGCGCGGGCGTATTCGACAAGGTTCCCTATTCTATTATATAGCTGGGTCAAAATAATACTTTTTTACAAAACCGTGCGCACGTATGTCACCGATCTTGACGCGCTTTTGGTATGTTATAGTACATGGTAAAAAGGTCCCAAAAAAAAATTTTTAGACCCCCTCCCCCCTCCTACCCCCCACTTCCGGTATAAACGTCCATTTTCGATCTATATTTTTTCTGAGGACATGAAGCAAGTAAAAAATCTGAAAAAATTCATAAAAATACTTTTCCACAATCCAAACAACCTTGAATTTTTTCAGATTTTTTGAGTGCTTCAGGCCTTCAGATAAAATCATTGAAAATTTCAAAAATCGAGATACGGCGGTATGAGCCGATGTAGTACTCGGAAATTTTTTCAGTTATTTTTCGCATTAAAAAACATAACCTCAATTTTTTTCAGATTTTTTCAGATTACCTAACGCACCTTTTGAAGCCAAAAACCGATTTTTTTGACGAAAATAATTTTTTTAGGACAGTACGGAGCCTCGAAAAATCTGAAAAAAATTTTTTCTTGTTTTTTTCATCAAAATACGTAATCTCAAATTTTTTCAGATTTTTTAATTGAAGGCGATAGCTTCTAGGGCCGAAAAATGCTATTTTTAACAAAAAATGGTTCCTAGAACCCGATGGTTCCGGTGAAAAAATTTGAAAATATTTTTTTTGAATTCCTTGTCAAATTTTAATAAATTTTGACCGTTTCAAAAGTTCGATTGAAGCTTCCTAGCTCATTTTAGAGCAGGACAAAGATTAGTGCAAAATATCTGAAGACGTTTCTGAAGACATTAAGGAATGATAAAACTCGTTTGATGCTCTAAAATGAGCTAGGAAGCTTCAATCGAACTTTTGAAACGGTCAAAATTTATTAAAATTTGACAAGGAATTCAAAAAAAATATTTTCAAATTTTTTCACCGGAACCATCGGGTTCTAGGAACCATTTTTTGTTAAAAATAGCATTTTTCGGCCCTAGAAGCTATCGCCTTCAATTAAAAAATCTGAAAAAATTTGAGATTACGTATTTTGATGAAAAAAACAAGAAAAAATTTTTTTCAGATTTTTCGAGGCTCCGTACTGTCCTAAAAAAATTATTTTCGTCAAAAAAATCGGTTTTTGGCTTCAAAAGGTGCGTTAGGTAATCTGAAAAAATCTGAAAAAAATTGAGGTTATGTTTTTTAATGCGAAAAATAACTGAAAAAATTTCCGAGTACTACATCGGCTCATACCGCCGTATCTCGATTTTTGAAATTTTCAATGATTTTATCTGAAGGCCTGAAGCACTCAAAAAATCTGAAAAAATTCAAGGTTGTTTGGATTGTGGAAAAGTATTTTTATGAATTTTTTCAGATTTTTTACTTGCTTCATGTCCTCAGAAAAAATATAGATCGAAAATGGACGTTTATACCGGAAGTGGGGGGTAGGAGGGGGGAGGGGGTCTAAAAATTTTTTTTTGGGACCTTTTTACCATGTACTATAACATACTAAAAGCGCGTCAAGATCGGTGACATACGTGCGCACGGTTTTGTAAAAAAGTATTATTTTGACCCAGCTATATCATGCGCGACTTTCCAAGGAACTCGAAAATTGTGCACCCGATATGTATAATATATATAACGAGATGACGGCTGCTGGCGCGATGACGCGCGCGCGTCATAATGCAAAATTAATACTCCGAATTTTCACGTTTCAAAAGCACGACGTATAGTTATACCATACTATAATATCTTTCACGGGCTCTCCGGCTGTATACGGCTCGCGAATTCGCGCAATTTTCCTGCGTGGGAATCGCATCCTCTCTCTCTCTCTCAATCTCGGCACACAGCACACAGCACCGAGCAGAGCAGTTATAATACGCGAGAGAGCTCGCCGTACCGCGCGCGCGGTGAATCGATAATCGGATATTTTACCCGAAGTGTCGAGTTATCACACCCCTTCTATCTGCAATGTATATCCAATATATATATGTGTGTGATGAAAATCATTGACCCATCGCATCGCGCGCGCTACACTTTATTATTATAAATTTAAATCTGACGTTAGCGACAGGGAGAGGAGGAGGAGGGGGATAGGGTAGGTATGCTTTCGAAATAATTATAACGCCGCGCGATGCGAGAGATGGAATTTTTGCGCCGCTATCTAATGTATGTAGGTATACATACATACATTGTGAATATTATGCATGTACGTAAAAAGTTGCACACGATCGACGCACGTGGATTATCGTTTTTCGATATAACAATACTCTCTCTCTCTGCGTACACAGTACACACACGTGCCTCGACCGAGCGAATTTGCCCTTTGCACCGTGGATGATGATGATTATATGGGTGAGTGTGCAGCTGCTTCGTGCATTGATGAAAATAATTAGCTCCTCTTTTGTCTTGGGATTCTTCCATGCGCTACTCGGATTTCATGCAGCGCCGCGCGTATTACCTACTATATACAGCGTACGCACGCGATTGGAGCTCGAGTTTATAATACGCACTGTTGCTGCTGCTGCTGAGCGTGTACGCAATTATACAGAAGTTTAACCGACTTATTTTCGATTTGCGAACAAAAAAAAATACCGCGGCGTTTGATCGTATTTTTATATTTATCGATTCGTGCTGCTGCAAAAAAAAACCGAGTCCGCGTGCCACGCATATCGGGCTGCAATGTAAAACGAATATATATCTTGTACATGCTCTTGCGATCGTTACGCTGCAATGACATGGACGTCGTCGCAGGAGCAGCGAGTTACGTCATACGAATGTAGCAGCAGCAGCAGCAGCAGTGCATCATCTCTTCAATTTGCACCAGCAGAAGAAGACGGGCGCGGAGTGTGCCCGCGTGCTTGCGTAGATGCGCGAAAAGCACAACCCTCCGGGCTGAGCATTATACGCATATTAATAATATACGCAGGATGAAGAGTCGAGAGTCGAGTGGGCGCGCGAGAAGATTTTTCATAATATTTATTATGAACGCTTGCTCGAATTCGAGCAGCAGCGGGTCATTGTTGCCTCACCCACACACACACACACACACACACACACACACACAACTGACTGACGGTTGACAAGCGTAGATATCGACTTGTTCGTTAATATTATACGATCTACGAGTACGTCTATATGTTGTAATTTCTCGGGTGAAAGAATCCGATGTATTTTTGCGACTCGTCTATTTACGGATTCTTCTTGTGTATTATTAATTTTCCATGTATAATGCCGTAGCAGCTAGTAGTCGCGTTGGGCGATGAAGTACGTGCGCAAGTAGATACGAGGTATGTGCGTACATTCTCGCACTGCGAGCAGCAAAAGAGCAGCGCGCGATATTACCTTTGAGGCGTGTATAGCTGCTCATGCTGCTG
Organism: Trichogramma pretiosum; assembly: GCF_000599845.2. Taxonomy (NCBI): domain Eukaryota; kingdom Metazoa; phylum Arthropoda; class Insecta; order Hymenoptera; family Trichogrammatidae; genus Trichogramma; species Trichogramma pretiosum. Next base: position 4,430,088 of record NW_019641703.1, on the reverse strand, counting down.
CTTTCTGCTGTGTCGTCGTCGTCGTTGGCTGTCGTCATTTGCAATAGATATATAGATATTTATTTTATGATAAGTACGCTCAAAGGATATAAAGCAAAGTAGCGTGTACGTACGTACGTACGTGTGTGCAACTGGTTATACATTATACATGCATCATCATAAGTATACGCGGCCCCCGAGGCCGCGCGCGCGAGCGAGAGAGAAACAACTAAATATACCTGTAGACTCGGGGCTAATAATTCGTGCATCGAGGGTGTTTGTATAATCTATTAATGCTCGGCCGAATTAAGGTGCACGCATGTATACACATACACGAGAGATGGAGCATATAATCCGGTGCAGAATGGGCTGCGCTGCATTGCAGCTAATAATCGTGAGAATAGATAGAGCGGGTGAAAAGCGGGGGAAAAATTGAAAGTGCGCACGATCGCGTGTTTAATGCTTGACTTTGCCTCGATTTGTCACGGTTTTTGAATTATTGTGCACTGTGTGCAATCGAGTTCATTGATTTTAAATCAAAAATGAATGAAAAGGATCGTAGTTATAAACTCAAATTTAAACACATTAATTAAAAATTAATGCTTTAATAATATTATGTTAATTTAGTTTTTGCATTCGTTCCTCAAAAAATGTATGAAAATTCAATCGTATTTAAAGCCAGCCTTGACCGCCAGATGGCGAGTACCTTTATTTGTAAATCTGCAAGTGGCAAAGTAAAAATAATTGTATAAGTCTAAACCGTTTTTGGACGCTTAACAAACAATTTTTCCATTTTTGAAGTTATCAATAATGAAGGTTTGGTATATTAGTGGTCATACATGAAAATAACATCTCTTATGAAAGATCTTAGCTAACGAATTGGCAACGGTTTTTTATTCTTGTAAATGAAATTAAATTCTTTTCCACGTAGAAAATACTTTCTCTACTTTTACACTAATTTCAACGTAAATATTTTTAACTACGAATGTCAATATTTTCATGACGTCATATACATTATTTACACGATAAAAAATATTAGAGCACGCTAAAATATCAATTTTCGATATTTTTTTCCATGACATCGGGCCTTTTACAAATTCGATTAAACTCTTGCGTTAGAGCAACCTACGACCGTATGAAAAATCATTAACGTAATTATAGCGATTTAAAAGCTCCCGCAAAAAAATAAAACAGAGAGTCGCGAGCGAGCCTCGAGTATGTGTGTAACGAGCGCGTAATAATATGAAAATCAATAAGCACGACTTAAGTGAGGGATACCCTAAGAGTGATTAAATCTCGTAAACAACGCGCGACAAATGTCTGATTTTTTTGTCCCTCCCCCTCGGCGTTTCGCAAACTTTATATACTAGGGCATGGCCAATTGAGTTAACCCACAAGAGAGCGCGCACACAACAACGACAATAACAAAAAAACAAAGCCGCGCATCGAAACCAACGTATAGGTATATCGGAATTCGATCGGTTTACTCAACACGCAGCGATCTAGGAGTCTCTCTCTCTTTTTTTTTTTGCAAATTTAAACTCTTCTCGAGTTATTTCGCTCGTCTAGAGATGGAGAAATAAATGTGTAACAATAAATTAATGACTGATCACCTTTAATAGCCATCGCGTACCGAACGTTTGACTGAACGATCATCATCATCATCATCATCATTTCTCGAGCGCATCGTCATTCTCGGCGTATAGTATAGAGTATAAGCTATTCGGGCGACACACAACAACAGGATGACGACTTCCATCTCTCTATTCGCTGCGTGTGTATATATAATATACACGCACGTATACACGCAATATTTCTTTTGCCACTCGAGCGTATGTTAACATTAAGCACATGTACATATGGAACGAGCGAGAGAGAGACAAGAGCTGCGTTGAAATTCCATTCACTCGTCGTCGTCGTGGTCGTTCGCGGGTCCAGCCGCGCATTCGTCGTCATCGAGCATACATATAGTCATATTATACGGCACAAAAAGGAGTAGTATATATAGTAGTATACGGAGAAAGGGTTACATCGTTGCTGCGCGCATAGCAGGAGCAGCGACGTCGTCGTCGCTCTGGATGGATGGGTGGAGGGGGGGCCGCCAGAACGCAAACCTTGCACACACACACTGAGCGGTGTGCTGCTGCTGCTGCGTTGGGTATTATACGTACGTGTGAGCCGCGCCGCACAGCGATCACCGCTGCCGCCGCGTTGCCCACCATCGTCAGCAGCTTTTGCACAGTTAGTCGCGCGCGGTCTCGAGTGAACAATTTATATATTATACGTATATACGCAGAGAGGCGCAGCAGCTCGCGATCGTCTTCGCTGCTCTCCAAGCTCCTCGACGCTCTTCTTTCTTCGTTGATCGTCTTGATTCAACGGCAGCAGTATTAACTGCAAGTTCAAACGTAACCGAGCTTCGTGTCGAGAGCTTTGTGCTTTTTGTCGAGCGATGCCGATCGTCGTCGTCGTCGACTCGAGCGATCGCTAAATCGGTGCCAGGCGGCCCAGAGCTGTGCTGCATGCGCAATCGTCGCGGCTACGTGCGAATAGCCAAGCGCTAAGCAGCGCTAATTCGAGCGTACAGCGTCGGAGCATCGTGTTGCTAAGTTGTTTTCCTTTGTTATTGTGCGTGTGCTTCGTGTGTGTGTCTGTGTCGCAAACAAGTGGGCCTAGTAGTAGGCGCTCTGGGAAAGAAGGTATCAAATCGGAGCCACGCCGCGCCGCGACAATTATATACATACGATACGGTTTCTCGCGAACGCACTCTTGAGAAAGTTCAAGCCGTGCAGTTTGTGTTAACTGTGTGTGTGTGTCTGTGCTGTTAGTGTCCGTGAGTTCTTGGCTGCTGCGTGCACCACTACTCTCGCGGTGTAGAGCAGCGCAGCGCAGTTCAGTGCAGTGCAGCCGACACCGATCGCCATTTCGAAATCGATCTCTGTGTGCCGATATACATCGTGTGTATAATAATATAATACGCACCTACTTGTGAATGTGTTAGTCACCGCATCTCGCCAGTGGCAGTGTCCGTGTATCTCTGTGTGTACGTGTGTGCGCGCGTGTGTATCTCGGTGTGTGTGTACGAGTGTGCAACAGTACTAGAATTTCATACCTCCCGGTATAACTACTCTGCGCCTCGATTCGCTTATATAGCTTTCACCTGCGCAAAATTACACCGAGAGATAGGTGAAATTGTCTCCCGTGTGTGTGTGTCTGCTCTAGCTCTCGTGTAAAAGTCGCGCGCGCCTGGATTGCAACCGATCATAGCGATCATCTATACACTTTCTGCGAAGCTCGTTTTCAAGTGCACGCAGTCAACGACGACGACGTTGATTTTGAACTCGAGAGTTATACCGCCGCGTGTAAGCGCGCTGGCGAGTCGCCGATAAAGCCATCGAGCTTTTTGCTGGTGTTTTCTTCTTCACTCGAGCGAGAGATAACTCGTACGGCCGGCAAACTGGATGCCATAGACGGTGCACCGTTGCCTCAACCTCTGCCGCCGTCGTCGCCGCAGCAGCAGCAGCAACATCAGCCGCTGCTGCCGGACATTACAGTCACTCAGGATGACCGGTAAGAGCTAGCTAGGCTTTTTTCCCCAAAGCACCTGTGCGACTGCGAACATTACAATCCTAGAGCTGCAGTTCGCTTCTCTTTTTTTCTCTCTCTCTTTCTCTCGTGAAATACTACAAGGTAAATAGGCGCGAGGCGCATAGTTAGGAAATTCGTGCGCGCTTCGGTATTGTTGTCGTGCTGTGCCTGCCTTGTGCCGTTCGCGCGTTGCGTTATAACTAGCCCCTCCGAAGGATTCAGCGAACAGCCGCTGCATTGTTGGGAAATTCGAATTCACGTACGTGTGTGTGTACACGTATAGCGAAGGATTTGCTGTCTTTGGCGTCATTCTATTGTACTAAACTATAACCATTCGCGTTTTACGTATATAATAATACGCGCGACATCGTCGTCGTCGTTCGTTCGCATGATATACGCACGGAAAGGAGTTGCTGCAGGATTTGCTTCCTTTTTTTGTCTTTTTGTCGTTCGCTGGTTTGTTTGAAGTTGATATCGCCTAAATCAGTTTATCTCGCAGAAAACATGCCTCACGCAAGCCAATCATGCGTATCGAGCGAGAAAAAAATATGTAACCCAGCGAAAAATATTCGACAGAAAAAAAAGGAAAAAAATTAAAAAAGTATTAAAGCCGAGCACACGAGAGCGCGTGAACAAATCAAAGCAACATTCTTCCAGGGAACCAGTTTGCCTCGGAACGAACGACCGTATTTAAACGATCCGTCTCTCTGTTGCTTACAATTTTCGGATTTAAAAGACCTCCTCGGCTCTCGCGGTCTTATACGGAATGTATGCCTCTATTGTGTGTCGCACAGGCTGAATTAAAATACTCGGGCTCTCGCTCGACTCTTGTAAGAGAGAGAGAGAGAGAGAGAGAGACTCTATATTATGATGGTTCGTTGCATCTGCACTGCTGCACTGCACAACACAACCAACCAACACACACGAGGATCGCGGATACTGCGAATTGAATTTCATAATGCGCTTGACGACGACGACGACGTTTGTTTGAAACTTATTAACGTCGCAGCAGCAGCAGAAGATGGTATAAGAATTTGAGCGAACTCGTTGGAAATGTTAAATGGATATCATTCGGTGCGATACTTAATTACACGATCGTTTAAAAAGCTTCGCGATTCAAGAGAGAGAGAGATATATATAATACGAACTGATGGTTTGTAATTAAATCGTTAGTGTAGCAATGAAAACAATTTTCGAACTTGGTCGGTGGTGTTTTATTAGCGATCGTAAAAAGAGAAAAAAGGAGTTATTCTGTAACAAGCTCGAGAAACGCTCGTGTTCTCCGCACATTCGCAGCGGAGTACACACTTGATTCTTTGCTTTCGAAACTAAAAATATATAATAAATGAAACTGATTTACCGACCACCGCATTGTGGCATGTATACTTATTATACACACACATTTCCACTGGTTAATAAATGATTGATATACTCACGCACCAGGCATGATCGTGTAGTGCATTTGTCTTTTGCGAAATTTTTCTTCAACGGTGTATATTATAAAATGTATACCTTGGGCTTGGAATTTTTATATACACACAATCTCAATACGATCCGTGAAAGTTTACGCGAGCTATACTACAAAAGCCACAATCGAAATGATCATTGACCGCGCGCGGGATGATTCAATCTCCGTATATAATTATGCTCAAGAATCTCCGTCGATTTTTGATGTACAATGTGACATCGAGAAGTCTGAATTTATGCGTGTACAATGTTTTATTTTTTTTCGCTCGATTATAAAATTAAAAAAAGATTACTCGAGTCGAAAATTCCGATGAAAGATGTTGAATAAAATGAAACGAAATCAAGCCTATTGCTGCATACCCACGTGCATGTGTAGTACAAATATGAAATTTGTTTCGACGCCGTACGTATACACACCGTACCCCATACACAAAGACGTTATAGCGCAAATCGTGAGAATCCGGCATGCACGGAAACGCATATACACACATATTCGCTCTTTCTCTCTTTCTCTCTCCTCGTGTGTAAAGCTATTGCGGTGCGCGCATATGTATAAACATACACATGCACACACACAAATATAAATTCGTGCGAAATTCTGCAACGCGAAGCGCAACAACAACACACGGAGCGCGCAACTCGCTGCCATCATAGCAGCAGATATATTATATTATATGGCAAAAGGGATTTCGCGAAAAAAAGGAGCAACGCGCGGGCTTCTCTCTTATACATACATACATACGTACACGTGCAATGTGTATAATATGATATACGTTATATACGTGTGCGCTGTGCAGATGCACATGCCCCGAGGCTAGAAAGTGCTTATTGCAATTTGTATATGCATAATTCTCCGACACCGATTGCATATCGATATCTCTCTCTTTCTCTCTCTCGCTCTCTAGAGTTCTCGATTACTTTAGAGATCTCGAGTGTGTGTGCGTGTGTTTTTCTCAATTTGTTATTTGATTTTGCGCAAGTTTTCATTTGTGTAATACGCCGCTAGGCTACCTGTTTCAGGTGTTTATAAGTACGTAATATATAGCCGATAGCGTCGAACGCTTCGGCAATAAATAAATCAATATTTACCAATGGAACGCTATTACGCTCCATGAGAAATTATGAATTTTTTTTTTATCCGAGAGAAACTTTGACGTTCGTGGTTTACTGCATTACCGACGGCTAGAAATTGTAATTTCGCGTGCGCGCACACTCGAGTTTTCACGTTAACCTTGGTCGATAAGGTGGATTTTCTCCCTGGAAAACGTGACGAGCAATGATAACGAATGCACCATTTATTGATTTATTGGCGAGACGAAAGTACATCGCTTTAGATTCCATTGAATCGTCGTATTTATTCAATTGAAGCGAATACGTTTTCCTTTTCACGATTATTGACATATTTTTAATGAATACTTTTTTTTCTGTTTCAGGTATGTAAAGCACAATGAATATCCATCCAGCTCGATGAAATGAGTCATTTTTATCTAAGGTATTCTACGTCACTGCATTTACATTTACGTTATTTAATTTGAAATGTGATTCCTGAAAGATATTCTTAAACCGCGCGTCCGTCAAAATCAGACGGTAAATTTCTCCCACATCGACGCAAATATTCTTTGGAGGCAGGTATATTATTGTCCTCGATGAATGGTGGCGTCGAGTCGTGCTGAGAGAAATATATTTCATGCTCTTGTACATGCTTTTTCCTGGATTTTGACGCTCAAAGTCGGGTATATCCACCTAACAAAGCGTTTGCTTTAACCTGACAATTGGCGCTTTTCTGATCACACACATATATACGTAAAGCCTGAAAAATAACGGTATAGTCCGTTGGGGTTGCTGTCGCTCGTGTGTCAACACAGACGCGGAGATTCGATTTCCACTCTCTCTCGTGGAGAAGGTAAATTAATGTAGACACACGCGCTCGCGAGCACGTCAAGAGGGCAACGAGTCGACCGATCCATACCTGAAAATTTTTTCATCCTTATATAAGCTCATGTATGTCCACAGCGAATTTCAACTTTACGATTCGTTGCCCGATTGATTTAGACGCACTCGCGAGTCATCTATTTCTCAATGGAGTTAAATTTTTCCACGTCGCATCGTATCTATAGAAAAAAAACCGTAAATGAGCAAACGCGTAAACTGAATTCATTCTAAACGAAGCCAAATAGTTTCCGTCTATGGGAAAATCGCTAGGCACATCTATGCAAGACGGGCACTCGTACTCGATCGCGTACAAGTACGCGCAACTTTTATATAAATTGATTACGGTATCTATCGACGAGCTAAAAAAATAACGAAAGAAAAAAAAATAAAGGTAATAATTAATGAGCTGTGCGCAGCTATCGACGAATTCGCCAACATTACCCGTTACGAAAGCCGCGCGCGCGCGCGACTATTCCTCTGGCTCGCGTTGCACTCACGCACACACGCACATTTTGTCCTCGCAATAAGTATACGTATGCATACGAACGTTCGAATACGCACGCAATACAGCCTCGCTGGCTGGCTCGCGATCGACCCGTTATTTCATAGTCACCGTATATATACATTAGCAGCTATACTTTCGGAACGAGTGCGGCATTTCGAGTGCAATTCCGGAGTATAACGCGCCGCGGAGTCGGAAAAGTTTTATATCGAACACACACGTATATATACGTGCAATTACTCAATTGGTCGAGCGACAAGCTTTTATATGTACAGTACAGCACGCGCGGTCTAACGAGCGAGTCGGGAGGCACATATTATAGCTCGCGTAATATACGACAAGTGCTGTACTGCACCTGCGAGAGCTTATAATATATGATGTGTGTATGTGTGTATCCTTTTGGCTCCGGCTGCGTATGTGCGGCAACGAATATTGTTGTGCGTATATGTACACGCGTTTCCTTCCTGATATTGCCTGAACTTGGCCCGCAGACTGCACACACGTATATGTACACAATCTTCTCTAGCTCTCTCTCTCTCTCTACCTCTCGAGATCCTGTGTTCTCTCGAGCGTGCTAATTCCCAATCGCTGTATATACGTGTGTATGTGTGCGTGTGCACTGGGGGTGCCGTCTAATGAAGCTGTTGCTCTTCTCTATAGAGACATCCGCGTGCACGACTTCTCGAGTCCGGGGGAGCGTGATTGCGAGGCGGCCTCGTATATAGCTGAATTTCAAGAAAATTTTCAGTTCGCCAAATTCGCTGATCGTGATAAACTGCAAATAAGACGACTCGCGTCGCTCGCTCGTGCCCCGTTCGGTCTTGATATTTGAATCGTTTTATGTTTGCTCGTAGTCTGTGAAATAATTGCATTTCACTTTAAAAATTGACGGGAAATGGTTAACTCGACCCGAGTAGAAGTGTTGAACAGTTTTTGGTTAGTTTTTGAACAATAAAAGAACTTTTTTGCGCATAAAAGAGCCGTTACGACTGGACATATACTAACCAACAATTTAAGGGTTCTTTCCTTGAATAACGAAGACCTTTACGTAATCAAACATTTTTTTCGTGCTTTGACTTATACGAATATTTTTACTTTTCCTCTTTCAGATTGACAGATAAAGGTAGTCGCCATCTAGTGGTAGACAATTCGACTTTATTGACTTAAATATCAATACTACCATTTCATTCAATCGAAACCACTCTTCAAGTTATACGATTGTTTTGACTTTTTCACTAGCAGATTTACAGATAAATGTGTACTCGCCATCTAGTGGTGGTAGCTTGAAGTGGTATTATCGTAATTAGAGTGGTTTAAAACTGATCTGAAATTTGGGAAAAAGTAAATTTTCATTTTCAGATTATTTAAAATGGCTATTTCACACCTATTGAAGTGATGAGCCACTGACTTAGAAGCGCGTTATATTATCCACGATTCTTGCGTTTCTCGTGCCGTTTTATATTTCATACACTCAACTCATATATTTACTTTCAAAGTCGCATTGACCGCCGCCTCAGTCCCTGATCCTCTCGCCCACGCGTGTATTTTTCGCATTTTCCACGCGCGAGAGCTTCATCTCGTTCGTTTATGGCGCAGAGAGAAGCAGCTTCCGTGCGTGGCATTATATACGGAGTAGTAGTACGCGCGTATACAGCACGCGCAGGAAATTAAAAAGTAAAATTACTGTGCATCAGTGTGTATGCGCCTCGCGCGCGTATCATCTTAATGCGATCCCCTGCGCTTATATACTTCTTCTTTCTTTTATTTTTTTAATTTTTTTTTCACCTAGCACGCGCGCTTTTCTCAATTTTTTTCTTATCCTCTTTATAATAAGCAACGCAGCAGCAGCGGTGGCGCGAGTCGAACGAATGATGAAAAAAAAAAGAAAGAAAGAAACAAAGTATAAGCGCATAACGATGAAATGATACAGCCGAAGAAAATTAGCCGTGCTGCCGGAAGCTTATATACGTATCGTATAAATGGAGAGGAAAGCGCGCGAGATACTTTGGTTTATCTAATGATGATCAAGTCTGCTTGGAGAGAAAGAGAGAATAAGAGAGGAAGAGAGAGAAAGGAAGGATATCGCGCGATATCATTTGGCCATTTTATTCCTGCGTTCTGGATCGGCTCTCGGAAGATGGGCGATTGGCTTAAGCTTTTGCCAGGTATATAACGCGAGTGGGTTGGTTTTAAATTATCCTGACTCGGCGTAAAAAAAGTATTATTTTTTCTGCCACATCGAGCGCGCGAAAAAGTTAAGTTAAGCTCGTGTTTTGGACAACCACGCGCGGCGTGTTCGAAATAATTTTTTTTCTCTCTCTTTCTCTCTCTTATACTTCTTAACAAATATCATCATCATCATCATCTGGAACGGAAGTCGTGTGCAACTTCAAGCGCGCGCAACAATTGCGCCGTAATGTGTAGCGCCGGCCCGCGCGCCCGCATTAAGGACTCGACGCTCTTTTTTACGTAATGCCATACACAAGAGCGCATTTGTTCTCGCGTACACATGTATTCGCTCGCGAAAAAATTTATATACCCGAGGCTATTTTAAGTTCGGTTCTCTCTTTTTTTTTTGCTTCTAGGTATATAAAGAAACCAATAATAGTCGAAAAGTCCCATTCAAATATCGTATTTATTCGGTAAAAGACGATTGTGTCCATTAAGGATATTTCGTATACGAAATGCTTTTTTTTCTCTATATTATATTATATTCGCTTTCACACCAAAGTGAGAGACGCGCCGAGACCCCATATTAGCTTTACCACTCGATCGTCGCCGGTCATCGACGTCGACTTTTATACGACGCGCCGTCGCCTTAAAAACTGCACGCCTTAAAAGATCGATGTATCTTGTGGCGCGACGAGAGAAAAGTTTTTCCTTCGCGAGAAAGCAGCAGCAGCAGAGTCTCGATGTTGCACAGACTTGGAAAATTTGTCCGTACACTCCGTAAATATAAATAAAAGATGATTAAAAGTGAGCGATGGCTATGTCCGATAATGGAAAGGAGCAAAAAAAAAGAATCTCTTACCCAACTTTTCCCTCCGAGCTACGTACTATATAAGCTATTCGAATTTTCCCGACTCTATACAGCCACTGGCCGTGTATTAGCTTCTTCTTCTCTCTCATTCTGTCGTTTACTCGGACATAAAGGATTTATAAAGGTCCATTGAAGAAGTATCCTCGAAGTGGAAAAAAGTTTGTCCCGAAGTATAAAACCAGGTCGTCCAGTTTTTGAACGCGCTCGCGCGCGCGACGTCTCGGGCAAAAGCTCTCTCTCCGTGCGTGGTATATATCGGTGTATTATCGTTATTTATTGGGGGTAAAATTAGACGCGCGAGCGTATAAAGGACCGCCGAGAGAAACGTCCACGATAAAAATGCACTTGGCGCGCGCTGCAACTCCGCGCGACGCCTGTAATCGTTACAGTTAATGTACAAAGCGAAGCTCGTTAGAGTCGAGCATTTAATTAAAGTCCCATTCGGTCGGAAACTTAGCCCACACGGACGGAGCTTACGCGAGCGATGTAATCCCCCGCAGTTGCTGCTGCTGCTGCTGCTGCTGTCAACCCACGCAGACACATACGTATAATACACCTGTGCGCATTAACGTCGCTCTAGCTGCCATATACACATACGAGCGAGCGAGCGAAACATCAAAATTTCGTACTAATCTAGGCGTCGCATGGTATGTTATTATTATATATATTCAACGGATTTAATGACACGTAAAACACGCCTCTGCGCTCCGTTGCTGCAGCATTGGCTCCGGGTGTGCGGCATGCGGAGCAGCGTTTAATCGACGGCTAAGCGATGTGCGCGCATCATTGATCTCTTACGGATTAAAAATGAGCCGTCCTGTACAGCGGTGTACTACTACCGTGAGTAGTATCTCTCTCTCTCTCTGGCTCGGCATTCGCCGACACATTTCGCAGCAACCGCAAAACCACCCCCGACATTCGTGCTACATATATACATCTGTATAACTATATATTACGTATTGCTATATAGCACGAGAGAGAGAGCGAAAGAAGAAACAGAGGGAGAGGATGGCACTCGGCAGCAGCAGCAGCAGCAACGGCCACGAGAGAGCGCGCGCGCATAGGCAGGCAAGCGTATAGAGTAGAGAGAAGCGGAGTCCGACGAAGCTCCCGCTCGCCTCGTTTTCGCAGTTCGGTTTTCTGCTTGCTGGCTCACGGCTGTGTTGTATACTGTATATATACTGCGTGTGTGTGTTGCACCGCCAACCAACGCCGCGACGCCGTTTCTCGTGTTTTATAAAACGTATACATATACATACGTGTACGAGCCTCGCTTGCATTTATACGCGCGACATTTATACTCGTGACATTTAGTCGCGCGCAAAAGTACATGCTCTAGTGTGCAATTATTTCGTTTTTCTCCTTTTTTTCTTTTGGGTTTCTCTCAAAAGAGTGTGATACGAATTACACAACGTCTCTGTAGGTCTGCAGTGATTTTGTGCCAGCGCGGGCTTTCTTTGTTGTGACAGTGTGTTTTTTTGCGCGCCGAGAGCATATTTTAGCAGTGGTTTTTCTAGTTTAGGGGGAAATAACAAAAAAGCGACAACGAACCACCACCGACACACAAAAAAAAGGGCCAGCGAAGCAAGACACACAGATGTTAATTCATGCTCCGGTTGAGAGACAAGAGTCCGCTGTTATATGCACCTCATCATCGTGAGTGAATGTATTAAGTAATACCCGACACAACAGCAACAACAACAACAACACTATACCAAGCCCGCATGAAACACGAGGCACATATACCAACCAGATACATCATAATACGAAAGAGAGCAACAAAAAAGATCGCATATGCAGTGTGTGCATAATACAACGGAGCTCTCAGCCCTATACTCCATATACCCGTCAAAAGCCCGCGCGCTGATGTGCTGCTGCCGCTGCCTCGTTGATGAGATTTGAATATCGCAACGCAAGCTCTTTTTTGCTGCTGCTGCTGAGCTCGCTGTGCGATAATATAATACAACACATAGCGGTGGTGTTTTCGCACCGAGCGCGAGCTAAAATATTATATATTATACATTGTACGTATCGCGAGTATGGAAAAGCCTGTTCATTTCGCATATACTACTGCACACGTTTTCCCCGTGTAAAAGCATCGACGCGCGTAATACCACGGCAAAAATCCGTTTCAAAAATTACATCGTGTGCGATCGTACATAATATATACAAAATATATATTTCGATCTCTCTCTATATGCTTTTTCGCTTATACACGGCGTGTGTATTTGCTCTCGTACACACATACACACACTATATATAGGCTTTTCTCCATATAGTACGCTTTCATGCCGTATATAACGTAGAAAAAAGAGAGAGAGATTGTCGGAGAGTAAATCTTTTGAAATTGCAACCGTGTGTGTATAAAACGCGCCGTATATATACAGTGCGGGTGTACGTATATAATAAACGTGTCTCGATGTTGATACACGCACAATAGGCCACGGGAATACTAATCTAGTTCGCGCGAGACACATCTCTCTTCTCTCTGCGGCGAGCCCGAGCTCTGCGCGCGGCGCGAGCACAAAAGCTGAAAACATCTTTGAAAAAAAAAGGTCTATATTACGCGTATATACGTACACGGTACATATAATACCGAAGCTTTTCGCGGCGCTCGCCGCGCTGACAAAAGGGAGAAGAACCGTCGTCGTTGCCGCGCGCTATATATAATGTGCTCTCACTCTGAATTAACCATCTCCATAATATAGTAGTAGGAGGAGGACGAGGACTATTGTCGCGTCTCTAACTGGAATTTATATGAAAATATCGACTTTTATTTTATTTCGCGTGCAGTAGTATGTCCGTCAAACCAATTGACCACGCTTGCGTTGCGTATAATTTTATTTTTTTTTTCACGAATCGAGGAGAGAAACAAAATTGGTGCATCGCGTTCTCGTCCGTGTTATAGAAATGCAAACCACAAGATCGTTGTCGCGAGGTATTATCTCATATACGCGCGTCCGACGACGAAACGTCTCGGTATTACACGTAGCAACAGCAGCAGCAGCAGTGGGTTGATGTGCAACGTTGCATTATGCACCGCGCGATTGTGCCATATATTACAGGAAAATGTCCGGCATAATATAATATAATGTATACAGCATGCTATATAGATACACTCATATTTACACATTGTTATTATTATACATATATACCAGCCGTGGAGGTGAGACACCCAACAGTGCGAGAGAGACGGTAGACGCTTCTCTCGAGTATATTTCGAGAGAGATAATTGCATTCTTCGCGGCATTTTCCAGAGAGCTACTTTTATGCAGATTATTCATACATAAATATAGAAAAGGAGAGAGAAAGAGAGGGAATGACACCAGGGAAAAAAGCGCCCTAGTATACGAGCGCAGCAGCCAGAGTATGACGTCGACGACGACGATGCTGAAAAGAAAATTTCTCGCGTCGACGAGCCGAGTATTGCATCTCTCTCTCTATCTCTCTCTCCTGGTCGCGCGCGCGGCGAGATATTAAATAGGTGAAGCCGCGTCGTCGACTCGAATTTTTTGTCGGCTAGGCACACGAGTTTCCGGCGCAGTGGCTACGTAAGTAGCAGCCTAAGCACACACACACACACACATCTACATGTGTGAGCTCACCGAGCTATATGTGTGCCTCTCCCTCTCAGCCTAGCCTCTACTGAAAATTGGGCCGTGCTCGTAAGTGGAACCTATATACTCTCTAGAATCGCGTATACATATAGGTATGCGAGAGATGCACTCGCGGAAATTTTTTTTCCCTCCCGAAGAGGAGGCTCGACGCTAAAAGAGGCGATGCCCTTTAATTATCGTGCGTTATACTTTCTCGCGCGCCTGGTCACAAAGACATAACTTGATACTACGAGCGATTAATTTGATTTTTTTTTGTTGCGTCTCACATGTATATAATTCAACCCGAAGAGTTAAGAGATCTCGCGCAAATTCTTCCCGCTGAAATATGTAACATCCACTCGAATAAAATGAAAAGTGACGTTTTTTTCTATACCTCTGCCGCATGCTTCCGCACAATCGTCCTCTCTGTCTCTCTCTCTCCGTGTAGTTTGAAAAGTTCAGTTAGCTCGTCGCGCTGTAGGTAAAAAAAAGACTGCATAAGAGAAAGACAGAGACAGAGAGGGAAGAAAATTGGATCGAGTTTTAAATAGCCTGTGGCTTTTATTCGACTCGCCGGCGCATATATATAATGCCACGTTTTTGCTGACAATTGCCGACATTGCAAAGGCAAAGTTTCGAATTCGATATATCGGCTAACATTCATATTGTACGAACGCAGTTATATTTACATTCAGCGATAATAATTGTCACGCGCTGTAAATAGTTTTTGCATTATGCCTACCTCCGCAAGTGAATCGACGTTCGCTCGTGCACGAAAATATTCGTGAAAAGTTTTTTAATTGAATATATTATATTTTATATCGAGCGCAATTATATGCTCGTAATAATGACGGAGCAGATATACATAGAACCAACGAAAAATACGTTTTCGTGCTCGCACACAAGATGAATAGCTCCCAAGCGTTGCAATTCGAAGCTGCCCATTAAATTTATCTTTATATACGGTATATGTAATATATAAAGAAAAAGCTCGAGGGTGCGTAATTGCTCCGGTGGCTACGGTACTTTATTATCGATTCCGGGATCCCGAAAGTTCAAAGTTTACGGCAGCAGCAGAAGCAGCGGTGGTGGCGGCGGCATGTAGTATATATGCACGCTTACGTTATATACTAAATGCCAGGCTTTTAAAGGTATATAACGTACGCTGTGCTGCTCGCACGTGCTCGAGTGACCTAGAATGATCGATTTTTTTTTTTTTTTTTTTTTTTTTTAAGAAATCTTGAGAGCACGTATGTACGTGTGTACGAGCGTGCGAGCTTTTGCTTTATTGCATTTTTTTTCGCTCTCTCTCCCTCTTTTGTATTATTACGTGAGTTCCTACTGTTTCCCACTTTCGTCGCTGTTTCTCCATTAAGAGCTCGTTCACGAAGGCTCTCTGTCTCTCTCTTTTTATTCCGCTGTACACTTCGTCCTCGAAACATTTATTCGGGAAAAACTCGTCGTCGAATTCGTCGCGTTGGCTACTGGCATAAGTGACAATCATTGGTCCTCGTCTATCTCTCGGGCTTCGGAAAATGTCGGCAGTAACTCGTTACGATCCTCTCCTTGTCCTCCCCTCCCTGTCAAGTAAATCGATCGTAAATGTACTTCCTCAACGACTATTAGAAAGAGGAAGAAAGAGAGAGAGAGAGAGAGATGGAGGACGTTGTAAAGTCCTCGCGTACTGCATGCAACGTGTTTAACGTGTACCGTATAGCAATACGTACGTACATGAAATTTCACGCAAACGATTCAATTAAGCTCTCTCGCCGCGCTCGAGCCCTAATGGACTTTTCCGCGCGCCGCGCCGCTCTGTGCCCGTGTGCTGTTTAGCCGGATATATCCTCGTAGCTAATATGCACACGAGGTACATATATTCCGCCTGCACATACACTTGCATACGTGTAAAAAAAAGCCACGCGCTCGCGAAAGAGCTCACGTCGGATTGCATTTAATATGCGCGCGCGAAAGAGCCTCTCTTTTTTTCCCCCAATCTCGCTTTCGAATATGCGCGCGCGCGGATCTTGTGCGATGATTGCCCATCATCGCGCGCACCGGTGAAAGTTGCGCGGCCACGGCTATATGCTCGCGTGCACCTCCGCGCGATATGGTACTTATTTTCGCGCGACTAGTTTTATATGGAAAGTTACCTAAGCTCTCGTACGTATATACGCATGCACACATTATACACGCGTGTGCCGCCACGCGCGCAATCGCATTTGGGATTCGTCGTCGGCCTTTTTTGTTTTCTCCTTTTTTTTTCACTCGTAACAACTGCGAATTGAAAACTCGATTCGCAGCTTTTGTATGCGATGCCTCTTTCTATAAATACACTTATATGCGTGGCATAAATATTTCATTTCGGTATATACAGCACAGAGAGAAAGATCAATCGGTCGAGAAAAGTTCAATCGACGTTGCGGATCATTAAAGCTCTCTTTCTCTCGATTATCGCGCCGATATATTCAAATATAGAATATTTCACATGTCATAATATAATATAATGCTCCGTGCTGGTCTGCTCAATAGAGATATATTATACGAGTTAGAAAACGCAGCCCGCGCGCGGGGGCTTTCGTGTCAATCCCAAAGAAATAAAAATATCTTTACGCGTGTGCTATCAAACCGAGCGCGAGCTGCGATAAAACAATTCCTAGCTCTACTCCTCCCCCGCTCCCCCGTTCAGAAAAGCTCTTTCTCCAATATAATTCCTTCAATAGCTCGGCGATATAAAGCAAAAAGCTCTTAAGCCCTCTCCTCTATACTGCCTCCGCGCATAGAGAGAAGAGCATATTGACGCAGAGGATTCGAGAGAGAGAAATATCTAAAAAAAGAAGAAAAAAATAGATGCATCTGTATAAATTTGAAAGTTGCTTATTATTTTGCTATACGCGCTCTCGAGATTTATTATTCGTATATACAACGAATACGCGCGTATATAGAATGGATCGCTCAGCTATACAGTAATTTATTTTGAAAACTATCAGCAGCAGAAATCATGCATCTCTCTTTGTTTGTGTATACGCGGTAAAAACGAGCTCGCTCTTTTTTCAAAAAATGATACGAAATTAACAAAAAAAACATGCGCGTTCAACGCTAGTATACAGTGGCCTCGATACGCCACTCCGCACGCGTATACGTATCCATTGATATTCTCGTAATATAAATTTATCGCCCGGCCACTTTGCTCGTGCAAATTAGCTCGAGAGTATAGTAGCAGCAGCGAATGAGCAGCAGCTGCAATAGTAAAATCTCAAGCTCGCGTAACGCGTGGCGTGACACACTGCAGGCAAAAAGGTCTTCCCACGCGCGCGTTCGCGTGCGTGCACTACTGTAAAAGCGCAAAAAAGCTGAGGGTCCCCTTCCTTAAAATCCAGGTTTATACGTCTCCGTGCGTATGTGCTTGTGTGTATTTTCAGGGAACGATAAATCTGGGTAGACATTTGGAGCAAAGGACGAGACGCAGCAGCAGCAGCAGCAGCATATGTCGCGCGTCTCTCGCACGTGCGACGTCACACGAGGCAGCTATATGTTTTCTCTCTCTCACTCTCTCCGTGCATTATATGCAAGCCGTTCTCTCTGCTGTGTGCTGTTGCTCATACTGCTGCGGCTCTGCGGCTGCGGCTGCTGCTGCTGCTCGCACAGTATGCACGTGTTGTTGTCTCTCGACTTACTGTCGTATATAAGTCTCTGCGCGCCAGCAGCAGTTGTCCCATTGGTTTTGCGCGATGTAAATATTATTATATGTATCGTGCGGATGTGCCTAATGCGTGTTTATATATGCGCGACACCTTCTATGTGTACGTTACAGATAAACTCAGTACTCGAGGCACGGACGCAATTACGTTCGTATTTAATGGCCACGATGCGTTCGTCGTAGTGTATATCCGACTATACACGGTCAATCTGCGAATTGCTCGAACGACAAAAAAAAACGAACAATGACGAGAGAGAGAGATAGATAGAGAGGGAGAAAAAATACTTGTTAAGGCCATGCGACGAGTGTGTTTGTATGCGTGTATACACGCGGTTATAAGACCGAGAATTGAAAGCTTTTTCCAGCGCGACGAGTGTGCTTTTGCGGTATTCTTTGTGGAGATTGTGCGCGCGCGCGGAGCTGTGCTGTCTCCGGACCCGCACACAACGTCGAGCACGGAAGATTCGATTTTAAATCGTACCCGCAAAAAAAGAAAATGAACTCTCTCGGTGAAATCTTGGAAAGAATACTGCTTCGGGTTCGGCGAGAGAGCTCTCACTCGATTAAGAATGGAGAAAATTGAGAAAAGAGAGAGAAATGAAAAAAAAAAGGAACTCGAGACGATCGCAATTCTTATCAGGCGTACATATAGTAGTAGTAGTAGTAGCAGCAGCTTAGTCGCGCCGCGTGTTACAATTCATCTACGTATTGGCCGGGTTAAATTCAATTTTCGCTCGACCAGTCGGAGAGCTTATGTAACTACCTTATGCACTATATACATCTATAATGCATCGACGTGTCCCCTGGAGAATTGAATATCGAGCGCGTACGTACATGGCACATTAAGTATCAAAATTTCCGACGCTTGTCATCCGGGGCATGCTTAATTGTTGAAGCATGTTAAGTCGGTATAGGCGGTCGATGTCGTCGTTTTACGCGCGACAAGTCGAATTGTTTCGCGCGAAAAATTGAGAATCGGAATACGTACCGTGAAATTCAAGAAAAATGTATCGATCCAATTGTTACAAATTATTATACACACGTGGTATATATGTATACCTGCGCGGTGACTCCACTGAACATCGAACGTATACGTTCGAGCGAAAAAACTGCGTACGCAGCCAATCTCGCATCCGAGGCATACACACACGTACGCACGCGTATGCATAGCTAGACAATATCGTTTCGGATCTATATATCGCAGAGGCCGAGCAGCACACAGGATAGAGGTACGCTCGAACGAACGAGGGGTTCTGAAAACGGATCGCTCGTAAAACGAGATTCGAACCTATCATTTTTTACTCCTGGGCTTCTGGAGAATGTATAAAGCTCGAGCTTATACGCATACGAGACGTATATCTATATAATACTTTTTTTTTTGCTTCGCGCCGACGACGACGACAGAGCCAGAGCGTCTGTGTCGAAACGCGCGCGCGCGATCGAATAATACATTATCGCACGTCTTACCAGCACCACTACTACGTGCAAATCTATATCCGCATTTTTGTATTACACACAGCCGCCGCCGCCGTTCTTGATTATTATGCGCGTTCACGATCGACGCGTTAATAATGAAAAGGCGCTGTGCTCTCGGCGCGCAGGATCTCGTAGGATGTCAATTTATATCGACACGTACGAAAGTAGTAGTAGTAGTAGTTGTACGAATTTGTGTGTGTGTGCTCGAGCGAGACTCTCGCTTTCTATTGTCGATTGTCGTGAGCTATATAGCTCCAACACGCCGCGCGAATCAAAACCGAGTTGTAACACTGCACTTTTTCACGCATAGACAAATGTGTATGATTTCTCTCGTCTCTCTCTCTCGTCTGGTGCGTGCACACATACGTCATAATTTCGAATTTATTGATGCAAATGGAAACGCGCGGCTTGTCCGGAACAAATATTTTTATCTATTTCTTCTCTCTCTCTCGTGCATATAGGTGGGCGTGCGTATAATATAAGCCAGACATGTCGCTCGTTTCATGTGTATATAAATACGCAAATATACTGATATGTAGCCGCTACAATGACACACGGCTCCGCTTTGATCGTTAGAATTAGAAATACGTTTTATGTTACGTAAACAAAAAAAAAATAAATAATAAAATAAAGCTTGAAATAATAAAAAGAAAAAAATTAAAAATCTAGTTTGAAGTTTGTCCTTTGTTCAAAGATGAAACTGCTTTTTACTTAACGTTCTTTTTTTTTTTTTGTTTATGTAACATCTTGAAGAGGATCAGCGCGAGAGAGTCGAGAGCGCGAAACGTCGACAATAGAATTTTATAAGTGGGTGTTAATAACAAAGAAAAAAGACAAAACGAGTTTATTCTTTCCAATATATATATGTGAAGGGATAACCTTCGACCGAAGTTTTTCTTTGATGCTCGACTTTTCGACGCGATGATGACTTTCAATTCAACTTTTTTCATAACAAAAAAAGATCACAAGAACCATCGGTTAAAAATTCGTACTCGACACGCTCACAGAGCTTTATATTTCAATATTTTCCGGAGCTAAATCGAAATTTTATTATTCGATGAAAGTTAAACAAAAAAAAAAAAAAGAATATTGAAAAATCGTGGGAGAAAAAAAATTGGCTTTAAACAGCGAGCGAGACACATTTTCCGAAGAGCTGCTGCTGCTGCTGCAGCAGTGCACTAGAAACGTATCTTATGGCTACTCGGCGGCACGTATACGCGACCGCGTACGCCGACCTATAATAATTCACCCGCAAGAAATATATGGAGTTAGCATTTGTCGGGCAATATACGCTACAGTGGCTGCTGCTGCTGCTGCGGAGTGCCAAGAGGGCATATCGATGAAAGCTGTCGATACTTCGCTCGGAGCTCGCTCGCTCGCGCCCGACATCGCCAACGCAATTAATAGCTTCGACGCTGCAGCACCAAATGACGAGTATACGCGCGCGCTCGTCCTGCTATATATGTATTCCACTCGGTCTTTTGCGCATTTTTTCATTTTTTTTTTCCTCTCTCGGTGTTCGATTCGATTTTATGTCGACTTATTTCGTATCTTCTCGCTCGATACCGCGCGCGATATATTCGACGAAGTTTTTTTTTTTTTTTTTTTTTTATTGTAATTGCCTCGTCATATCGTATGGATTTTGAATGTGCGGTACTTCCACGTGTATGAAAAGAGCGAGAGACGGATTGAATTTAACGTTTATTTATAGACTCGCTCAGGTGGGTGGGTTGAAAATAAAACGAACGTGTAACGATGATATTTTACACGTGTCATACGTTACGCGCAGATCACACACGTGGCACATTCGGACATTTTATTAAAAAGAAAAGGGAGAGAAAAAAATTTTAAAAATAATAATAATAACAAAAAACTCGACCGAATAAGAGCTTTTATCGATTTATCGCTCGTTCGTACTTTTTACGCAACTCATGCTTGCTACCTCGTGCCCCTTACATTATTATTTCTCATTCCTACTGATTGTTCCGATATCAAAAAAAAAAAAAACTAATATTGGATTTTTCAGTCGTGCACTTTAACATTGTAAACTTACAGCTGGAGCGGAGAGTAATAAATGCTTTACAATCAGGTCAATGCATCGCGACTTATAGCAACACAAAAAATGCTTCTTCAATAGTAGAGCTTTTAAAATCTCGAATCGTGATTCGCGAATTACTCGGTGCCGACCATTAACGTTCCATTTTTTCTCCAAATCGCTTCGTAATATAATGCAAACTCAATCGAAGAAGTATAAATATAATCCTTCGACCGACATAATCAGTCTCCCAGCTCTCTCGAAACTTGACGAGTTATTTATATAAAAGCTACGTTCAAAATCGAATACGGTAAATCCTTACTTATGCTCTTTATGTATAACTCGTCAAAAATCTTTGGCGTTTCAAGGTGCAACGATCACAGCGGCGAACGCGGTGTATGCATACGGAACACATTATCCGCACCCACGCATTACGCACACTAGGTGTGCGATTACCGCACACAGCCAGCAACGTCTCGCGCATACTCTTAATCCTCGTGTGTGTGTGTGTGTGTGTGTGTGTGTTTGGCGCGCAGCTTTACGTAGCAGGCTCTCGTCTGCGTCACATTATTATATATTATGCCGTCATCTTCGTCAGCGCGATAATAATAATGACGATGATAACGTCGAGAGCAAAAAGCGCCTCGAGTGCGTTTATTATGTTATATTATGGATGTTACGTATAATATATAAATATATAAATGGAGAGAGAGAAAATTGATCGAGATGTATGTACGCAAACGCGAACTGCAGCAGCAGCAGCAGCGGGAGGAGTAGAAGCCGCTGCTCACAGTATCATCGCTGCTGTTGCTCGTTTAACGGTTGCCCTCGCGACATCGTTTGCTCGGCGCATGGATATATTATTCCCGTTACGTAATGTTATACATACGATACGTACAATACAAAACTCGAGCTAGCTAGCTAGCTAGCTATGCGCTCTTCTTTGTCTTCTATATATTACACGTGTATATCGCGTATCTGAGCTACTGCTGCGCTTTTTTCTCCTTCTTTCCTTTTTTTCTTTTTCAACCGCCAGCAGCATCGCTCGAGCTCGCTCGTTGTTGTTGTTGCTGTTCTCATAACGTCAGCCTTTCCCATGCTGAGCTGTATGTATGCGCAAAAGTGTATATAATACCTGATGTACGTACGCCACCGCCGCCTGCAGTAGTGTTGTACGTATTTTTCTGCTATACATTACATGTGTAGACGCGCGTGTAATCGTTCCACAGGTATATATACAGAAAAAAAAAATGAGAGACGATACGTCTCTCGTGCGTGTCTGTCTGTGTGCGCGAGCTCGCGTAAGACGCGCGATTATATTATTGCGATGTGCGCCTCCGTGCGTTGCGCGAATTACGGTTATTAGCACTCTCGACTTTGAGGCGAGAGTATAACGCGCTCGGTGCAGCACCGTGGCAACTTCATCATAGCAAAACCTTTGCGTGTGTGCGCGCACGATGTGTGCAGCTCCGAGAATTCTAATGACGTATATGTGTATAGTCGGATAAATTTTTTTCGCGGTTCGGAAATTTAGAAAAGCTGCGTGCGCCTGGATTTTGCTCGATACGCTTACAGCGGAAAATCCACGTATCGCTCTCTTTTTGGCTATCTATCGCGATAAACAAAACGAAACAAAAACAAAAATCCCCCGCAAAAAAAAACAGGCAACGCATTAAACGCGGAGCAATTTAACGCGGCTATAAGTCGGCGATAAATCGGGTTATTAGTTTCTAATCCTCGCGTGGTAATTAACAAAAACGGGGTGAGCACAGCAGCGGCAGCAAGTACTGCACACACCGTATATATATCGCGAACTCGTCGAGCGATTAAAACAAGTTTTTGCGCGCACCCATTCCCGTCCCGCGAACTTTGTACATATTAAGCGCGTGTCTCTATCTCTCTCTGTGCGTGTGCACGGCACGGATCTCTGCAGCAGTGTGTAAAGGAGAGTATCCGTTAAACTAGTGAAAGTTCGGGAAACTCGTGTAGACGCTGCCTCGCGAAGCTGAAGCTGAAGCTCTGCTGCGCTCGTGTATAGCCCAGCAAGCATGAGCAGACGTGGCACCAACGACGACGACGACGACGACGACGTGAACGTGTACAGGACGCAGGGAGGGCGCAGATCAAGTTCGAGAGTGCAAATTATCGATCATTTCAGGCAGAGAGCAGCAGTAACAGTGGTGTGTGTGTACGCGAGAGAGTTTGGTTTCTCTTCGGAGCCATGTATACGTATATACATATTCAAAGTCTTTGTGAAATTGACACACGATTGACTTGTCTCTCTCTCTCTCTCACTGCGCACAAAGCAACGTACTCGTCGTATTATATACACCAACCAGCCCCAAGTACTACACGTCGACTGTACGTAGTGGAGTATATTAAATACGTGACAGCCCCGCGTAGCCACCGTCATCTACATAGCTAATACCGTAGTACGCTATTCGCAAAAATTACCTGTATCGCGTTCGGCGAAGGGGCTTCTAGATATTATGATAATAATAATGAGAATACAATGAAAAATCAAACACTTTTCGTACTTAAATACGTGTATAAGCTTGCATGTGTGTGTGTATGCGGGCTTCGTCAAACCGCAACTCATAGGGTAACATAATTAACGGGCGGTGGTTCGCGGTTAACGCAACTTCTCTTGGTACGCGCGCGCGAATTTCTCCCGCGCATATATACCACACAGCAGCAACAGCAGCTCTCGGCAGAGAGAAGATTTACAACTACGAATAGAAACGAGGGGGATGATGATTTTAGGGCGTAGGCAGTTTATTCGCTGAAACGTACGTGTATACACACACACACACACACACACACGAACTCGGTATATAACTCAGAGCGGCGTGTGCGTGCGCGTTGTCTGCTGTTCCGTTTTGTTTACTCGAACGCACGTCGGGAATTATATAATTGATGAAGACTATCGCGATTAAGAAGGGGAGGATGCGCAGTTGCCGGTGAAAATGTTTGAATTAGTCGAGTGCCTGTGTGTGTACGTTATACACAAGTAAAGCTGTGTTTATACTCTTACCCCCTCACTTATAGAAGAGAGCCGACCCGGTATTTCGACAAAATCTACGAGATGCAGAATATAATTTTGTATACGTACGATACGAGTGTATGTATACGCTATATATTGCATTAAAAGTGTTCTCAGAAGCTGCATAAAAATATCAGCGCTTGCGCGCGCGCGCGAAAATATATGTATACGCGATCATTGCGCGCCGACTGTTTATCGAGATGCGCTTTTCTCTCTCTCGCGAGCTGCTTTGAAGCTTTATAGCCTAGCTTTGCCTCGTGCACACTATAAGACTCTCGCGAGCGATGCTCCTCTTTTCGTATACATACTCTTCATTTCTGCGCAACGAGTATCTCTCTCTCTCTCTCGTAAGCAATTGGAAAAGCTGTTTCAGAATATTTCGTGCCCCGTTGCATATTATAAAGCGCGCGCAATCGTTAAAATATTTTCCGCTCGAGAGCTACATAATCCCCGCAATAAAATTCGGTAATAAATATATACGTACAGCAGCGTCAGTGGTATGGGTAATTGTTAACCTACTGTACGGAATATTTCGATATAATTATGCACCGAATCGCGCGTATACGAAGGTCTCGTATTGTAATTTCTCGATCGCATCTCGACGACGACGACGACGACGACGGCGTTGTATGCACAGATGTATACACGCGCGAGAAGACACCCACGCGTTTGCCTAACATGTACACAATCACAGCAGCAGCAGCTTTAATGTAAACACACTCCTCCCTGGGAGGAAGCGCAAGAGAGAGTTCGTATCATAATCGATATCTCCTCTGTCTCTCGCTCTCTCGGCGCATTTGCATGTGCACCCAATCAAATTTCCTTCCCTTTGCCAACGATTCCGCACTGCGCAGTGAGAGTTCGGCTGCGTACACATGTGTATGTATGCACGTAGGTGTGCTGTATTAATGCGAAACTCTCGAGAGCGCGTTGTGTATACAAGCGTATATATAATTTTGTCTCGCGTCGCCGCGCGAAGTACGACAAATCGCTGCCGGCACCTTAATACGAGTAGTAGCAGTAGTAGTAGTTCGAGGCCTCATAAAGTGGTGTGGCGCGGTGCATGATGCACACAGAGTGCAGACAGTAATAGCAGCAGCATCAGCATCGCGCGGCAGCAAGTCGAGCGAAAGATCGTCCTAGATTCTCGAAATCTCTCTCTTTCGTCTCTGTGTGTGCTGCCGCGTACCTCCAATTAATCATCGAGCTTTCGCATCTATATATCGGTCGTAAAGTCGGATATTACATATTTCGAGCTTCGATTTCCGTCGCGCATCCTAATTATTGTGCACTGTGTGTGCCGCAGCTGCAGCTCTGTATATACATAGCGAATTTCCTTTAAAGCTATAAAGATAATGAAGCGATATTATCGATTGGATTATATACGTTTAAGGGAAGCTGCTGCTGCTGCTGCTGCTGCCGCACGCCGCGCTTGCAATTACCTATATACTACTACTACTACTTCGAGATTATAAAGCTGCTGCTGCTTGTGCTGCAGTTACGTTGATAAGGGATTAGACGCCGATCGTCTTTCGTGGAAATTCTCTCTCCTGTAAAACTTGAGAGAGAGAGAGAGAGAGAGAAGATTTAATGCGATGAATGCACCGAACGCGCGCGATCGTGGGTGGGTGGCTCGCGCGAGGAGTAAGATATAGCGCCACGGCACGACGAGCGCTTATTATCCGTATAATGTGTAGAGGAAAGCGAAGAACATTTGAATTTCTCGCCCGCGCGAGAGTATAATACATCAGCGAGTCGTTGAGAATAGTTGCTAACGTTTTTCTTTTACCCTATATTCGAGAGACGATTGCAGTTCGAACGATGTTTCATTATAGTTTCGTCCAAAGTTAATTACTCCCGCTCCAGTACGCGCGGCGCGCGCCCCGGTCAATTCGATATCGTTCGCGAAAACTTTTGGCCATAGCAGCAGCAACGGTACAGAAACGTACTCCATACTACTCTCGAGTGTACTTCTTAATGAAATTTCCTTCGCGACTCTTTGAATTTCGCTATATAAGCCGACGACGTGACTCTTAAACGCTCCGTGTAGTAGTAGCTAGCCGGCTCCAAAACTCCTCGTCGACAGAGTGAAAGTTGATAATCGAAACAGGCCAGGCTGTTGCAGGCACGGATTAATCAGTATAAACTACGCACATTCATAAGAGAGGGCGAGAGCCGTGCTGCCGTGCAGGGGGGAAATACGCAGGAGACGACGATGAGGAGGAGGAGGAGGAGGTAGAAGAGGAAATTGGCCAGCTCTGCTACTGCCGCTGCTGCGTGCGTATAGTAGGCTTAATCAACCTGAAGCCCCTGTTGCCCTCCCTGCGCGCGTTACATAGAATTCACGATTATACAGTTCGCGAGAGTCGAGAGTGTATATTATATATATACGAGTGCATGTACCATAAAGCGAGAGTGGTATAGTCGTAGCGTAGTACAGTGGTAGGGACCGAGAGAGAAGTTGTCGTAATATAGCTATGTATACCGCTGACGTAGCTAGACGAAGCCAAAAAGAGACTTATACTATGCTGCTGCTGCTGTACTGTGTGTGTGCTTGCACAGACTTGGGATACGGAGTGACTTTTGTATTATATCATATTCCAGAGAGGGCGAGAGTGAGAGAGAGAAGGCCAACTCGAGCTTTATATATATCCTGTGTGCTCTCTCGCTCTCTCTATGTATGCTATACACACGAGCGAAGAGAAAGAGAGGAGAGGAGAGGAGAGCTTTAGTAGAGCTGCTGCTAGAGGTAGAGCCGAGCACGCGCTCGATCTATATAACACAAGAAATACATTTACTGGAAAATCTTCCCTGAGCGCGCGGGTGGGAGCTCAGCCAACGGTTATATATACGTGTGTACATGTATTATATAGCAAGCTGTGTGTTTCGTGTGCGCGGCGGATAAAACGTTATGAATATTTCAGGCAGCAGCTTGCAATAACCGAGCGATAAGCGACTGATATAGAGAAAAAAAAAAGAAAAAAAATGTTGAAGATCGCGATGTTTCGAGATGGAACGTGCACGATGATCGTGTGCGCAGGTAGGTTGTTATAGTTAATGTACAAGTGTCGATGACGACAATTACGAATTCAATTAACTCGCGGGGGCGTATATCGTATACGTGCATATGCTAATGTGGATTCCTTCGCTCGATATTGATAATTGAATTCAGCATTTTTCTTCGCGCTTAATTGGAAAACTCGAGGTACTCTATATAGGATCGCGGCGTACAGATCGAAAAATCAGGGTGAAATTATTCAACCGCATCTTTTGCGTACATAATGTGTATAAAGCGAACGCATCAAAGGCTCTCGCGCGAGGTTCATTTCATTATATACCCGAGCGAAAATGAGGTTTCGAACGCAACGCGGCGTGGATAAACAGATGTACAAAAGTTAACGAGATTATATCATTATTGTGCTGAGCGCGTTTTATGAATTCACCTCGATGATTTGACGCACACAAGCTGCTGCTCTCCGCAACTGCAGTGCACATACAGGTCTAATTAGCTGTTGCTGCTGCTCGCAAGATATAGCTTCTCGCGTTATTGGCTGTTGAAATATACATGATGCTTAACGTCGCTTATATTATTGCCAAAGACGAGAGACTGCACGGTACACGTCTTCTCTCTCTCGCAACGATTTTTAAAAAGCCAGCGCGGAATTTCCAACTCTACGACGAGAAAGACAGCGGAGAGAAAAAAAGCAGGAAAAAAACGAAAGGAAGGAAGGAAGGAAAAAAAAGGACGGAAACTGCATGCTTGACTTTTGTTTGCGCGATAAATCGATAAATCCTTGTTGAAATTCCTCTCTTCGCGAAAGTTTTACGCGTGTGGATGGATGTATCAGACGGGACGAGAGCCGTCTGTTTGTTCGTTTGTTTTTATTTATTTATTTTTTATTTTATTTTTATTTTCATTCTCTTTTATTTTTTCACAAATAACGAAGACTTTTGCGCGCTCGAGGGCTTTATTGCTTTTATAAATAGCAAACTGATTTTTTAAAGGGCGCGAAATCTAGCTTATATACACGCACTACGCACACACAGCAGTGATGGCGTACCGAGTGGGCGGCTGACGCGTGACTCTCTCTATATATATATGACAGGCGGTCGGTCTGATGCGCATGTAAAAGGGAAGGCATTAATTTTCATTCAAGAATCGAGGGGGGTAGTAGGATGTGTTTGAATAGACGCGTACTATACGCTGCAACTCAAGGTTGAAAATTCCAACGCTCGCGCGCGGCGGATCGTCGAAATTAATACGGGCGATAGGTGAGGGAATGAATTTAATTGTCAGTCGCCTCCTCTCTCTCGCGCTATAAAGCTTCGGTGCGTGCGTCAGTGACTTGCGCGTTCGCCCTGCACGTAGTAGCATGGGATTTATGAATTCACGTACGACGACGAGTTTTCAATTTTTTTTTTTTTTTAATAAGTTTCTAAAGAGATCAAAGTGCGAATATGGAAAAAAGTATTGCGCGACGACGCGGCGGTATTTTTTTTATAAATCTATAAATAAAACATGGTTTAACGCAAAATAATCTCACGTTACGGATTTTAAATCGCGCAGGAAAAAACAGCGCTACATTGTATGTGTGTGTGGATTACTTTCAAAGCGAAAATACTCCTAGCCCGTAGCGCCTGGCGTATAATTCCTGCTCTCGCGTTGCACACGGCTCTCGGAGTAGTATATGCTAGACCGAGAGTATATGTATGTGTGTATGCATATTCGGAAAGGATCATACGCGCGTACTAAAGCTTCTCATTTATAATAATTGATGGGTATATTACTCCTCGCTCCCTCTCTCTCTCTCTCTCACTCGCTAGTTATATAGCAGCAGCTCTCGTATATATATGTGCAGCTCGGCTCCTGTCTTTGAAGCGACCTACATTAATTTTGGGTTGCCAAGTTCGTATCGATTTATAAGCTTTATCAACGCGTTGACCGTACGTTAGCATGCATACCCGCACACACATACATATATACGCTTGCATTTATACTCAAGCTCGCTTATTACATTAAGAGCTGAATTATTATAGGTCTAGATATATGCATACGCGCACGAGTGTTCGTATAATGCATTGCATATGTATGTATGTATACGTCGGTGCATCGTGACGTTTATTCAGCCCGATCAAATATCTCGTGCGTCGATAAATGCAACTCTCTACACGTATACTCGCCCAAGAGCTCTCGGGGAACATTATTCAACGCGTTTTTTTTTTATTCACTATCTCTCTCTCTCTCCGTGGAGCGCCCACGATTTTCATTTTTGCTCGATAACCGCCGCGCTTCGCGTTCGTTTTTCCTCTGCTGCTGCTGCTCTTATTATTATTTTTCCTCTCTATTCTCTGCTAGCCCCGACACTTTGAAAACACGCAATTATTCTCAACGACCCCCCCGCGAGCGTCCGAGCTTTGGCGTATATGGACGCGCTGCGTTATTTAGTATTTAACGAGAGTTATATACGCGTATAGAGAGAATAGTATATAGGGAGCTTAAGGCGATGAAACGCGTAGGCGAGAGAAAAAAATCGCGCGCGCTCGACGCTCGTTTCGGGAAATTGGAATGCCGGAAACGAGTGAAATTCCGATGTTCGCTGGCGCCCCCTCCCCTACGCGTGTCTTCTATATAGCTATATAGCGCGGCCATATCGGAGTCCGTCGAAAATCGTACATGGATTTCGCTCGGCCTTTTTTTTCCTTCATATAACGTTCGAAGCGAATTCGAACCGACGATTCCTCTGTTTATGACTCCTGCGAAATGTTTAATTCCGAGCCGTTATCTTTGGGAAGCATCCAAACTTTTTAATGAATAAAAAGAAAAAAAAGGCTGGGGGGAATAGGAGAAGGAGGAGAAAAAAGGCATTACGACGCGCGCGATGAGTTTCGCATAGAAATGCACATAAAATGAAAAAAAAAGGAAAAAAAGTAACTTACGTAAAGACGACATCGGTCACGACGCTCTTATCTAGAAAGTTTTCATCGAGTCGCGCGACTGGAACTTTTTAATTGTACATCATATATAGACGTATGCCCGCGCGTACATTTGTATGTGTGTGTGTGTGTGTGTGTGCATAGTCAGGTATCCGCAAGCTGCAACTCATCCGCCGCACACACTGCACTTGATGCATTTTCTTTTAGAAAGCAAATATACTTAGCGGCGGCTCTTCTAGTGTGCGTTATACAGAGAATCAAGTAAAACACGTTATCCCATCTAGCATTACTGAATAAACCTGCTTGCGACGCATTGATTTTCATTTCGCAAATAAACTTGAACGTGCGTACGTACGAGAAAATCGTGCTCGATTTTGAATTCGTAAGTTAAAAATAGCGACGCATGCATCGTTCGCGAAGTAGATATAAATAACACCCGTGTGCACAGGTTCATGTGCGTATGAAATTCCAATATTTCGAATATATATCCTTTTTCCGCGTTACACGCGCGGCCAGCGGTAGCAGCAGCAGCAGCAGCAGCCTACGCTCGGTCATGCACACGCGCCGCTCGCGCGTATTGTCGCAATTATTATGAATTAGAGTCCGATGCGAGCGAGCGTGCGTGGGAGGATACGCAATGGAAATTAATGAGTTTACGGGTGGCTATGCGGCACAATGATATGCACGAGTGATTATGAAAATATTACAACATTCGGGACGGTCTTCGCGAGCGTGCATATTTTTTCGATGACTAGTATAATTTTTATTTATCATTGCTTCTGCGTTCGCGTTATTTTTTTTTCTATTTTCTGTAAAAAAATCGATGCTGGAAATTCGTTTCTACTAAATCTGCAGCAATTGCGGTGTTGATTTATATCTGTTGGATAACTTCAATTTTTTTGATCTAAGAGATTCAAGAATTTTTGCGGAGTTTCCATACCAGCGCTTTTGAAAATTGCAGCCAGGAATTGAAATGTAAAAATTAACGTTTACCTTGGCAGCAGCAGCAGCGGCGGCGTACACTCGATACTATAAATTTTGCGCAAAGTGCCCCGCGCTCGAGATTATCATCAAAAATCAACATTCTCATCGCGTATCTCGTTTCGCTGCCAACCGCACTCGAATATAATCTTTTTCCTCCTCTTCTCTTTTTTTTCCAGACCCTCGTTCTTGGCTCCACTGCCAACCCCCTATAATACATACTGCCAATCGCACAAAGTGACCGCTCGATAATCATTTTCGATCGCCCTCCGTATAGTAGTATAGTATATAGTAGATAGTTTTCAGTTTCTCTCGCATCGAGAGCGGCAAAAACTGACGTGCGAGATGGAGTCGAGATATTAGTTAGTTACGTGTGTGCCCCGCGCGTTCGTGACCCCGACGCGCATCTCTCTCTCTCTCTCGCAACGTGTATTATATCACACACGATGATGGATGTCGTGCAGCTACGAGCGAGTGTACGGTCGTTGGCAATCGAATTTTCACGCGAGCTGTGCAGGAGAGTATTACATATCGTGTCACGCGATGCATCAATGACCGACCCTCGGCTTGGCGCATTATATACATACATATATAACGTGTATTTCAAGTTCGCGCAAACGAGGTAAATAGGTCCCTACCGCCTGACACCGAGATGCGATCCTGCCGCACTGCACTATGTACTTTTCGCACAAAAGAAGATCGCGATATATACGGGCGTATATTGTAACTCGTTTGCGATAGCGCGAAATCGATGCGACGACCTTACTCGGGGCTTAATTAATCGGCCGATCGAAGGCGTGGTGAAAAGTCAGTCGCGCGGCGAAGTAATTTATATACGTATGTGTACGCTCGTTATATCGTGCGTACGTGCATACATCTGACGTTTCTCTTTTTTTTCTCTCTTTCGACTCGCATCCTCCCCCGCTGCAGCTGCTGCTGCTGTGCACATTGATGTATTATATGTTTGTATAAACTGCGAACTCATGCGTGTTCGTGCCGGCGGCCGTGCGGATGACACCTACGCACCAGCAGCAGCAACAGAGCACGAGAGTTCGCGAGTTGAAAAAAAATTGCGTATATTTATACAAAAGCACGCGTGCGCGTATATTACGCCGAGCCGCGCGGCGCGTTGGCGTTCCGATGCGAAATATATATTTCAAAACAAAGCTGTGTGCACAAACGAAAGCAGAGAGAGAAAAAAAAAGGAAAACAGAAACAAAAGTAATCAGAACTCTTCTCATTAGACGTGATGAATACTTTTTTATATGGATAAAAAAAAGGGAAGGAATTTAGGAGGTACGCGCCAAAGCGAATACACACTTCTCTCCACCTTTTTTTTTTCAAAAAGTTTTTTAGGTCGAGCTTGCGCGCGCTCTCGCTCGTTCGCTTGCGTGTATACATCATTCCAATGGGTAAAACACGCGAGATATTTTGCGCTCGAATTTCCATTTCACCTCCCGAATCCGGTGGATATTTTTATTTCCTTGTCCATATCCTTTCCATCCTTTTTTCCAAACGCGTTCCTACAAACACACATACACACCGAGAGCGAAGCGCGATACCGCGTATAATGTGGTATTTCCCTCGATATAAGTGTATACAAGCGCGAGCTTGGTGGCACACAACCACACGACCACCACACACTATCGATCGGCAGCGGCAACAGCAGCAGCAGCCAAAGTAAAAGGATTTTCTCGCTTGCTCCACCGCGCGAGAGAGAGAGAGCTTGCACGCAGCTAGCTAGAGCTAGGCAGCTAGGCAGGAGTCGACATTGCCTAGCCTGCTGAAATATTAAGGTTAACGCTTGGGCAAACTTTCGAGAGCGTACAAGCATCCCCCCCTCTATCTGGGTTTCTCTCTATTTTCTTTTCAGGGGTGGAAAATGTTCAAGGGGGCATGTATCTTTAATCGAAAAAAAGCACGTTTTTTCGGGGAACAGAAAAAAAATGTCAGCCAAAGACTGATATGCAGCGCGAGTGAGAGTATTTTTTTCTCCTTTTTTTTTTTTA
Source organism: Trichogramma pretiosum (assembly GCF_000599845.2). NCBI lineage: Eukaryota > Metazoa > Arthropoda > Insecta > Hymenoptera > Trichogrammatidae > Trichogramma > Trichogramma pretiosum. Next base: position 4,396,809 of record NW_019641703.1, on the reverse strand, counting down.
TTATTATATATACCTACGTCGCCATGCGGCTGCTGCTGCTGCTGCTGTATGCATAATTTATTTTGCAGCGCACTTGACGTGTCGTTTCCCGGAGTCGAACGAGAGCGAGCGCGCTAGAAAGGAAGGAAAAAAAAATCCGACCTTTACGGTTCTGTTTTTTTCGAGATGGCTAGGAAAATAAATTGAAATTTTTCGAGTGCATATGCGCGCGCGCGCGTAAGCTCGATGCTTTCCTGGCAAAGTCTTTGGCGGGGTATATTAAATATTTTTTATTAAACGCGAGACTGACCTTCTCGCGTTTGCGCGAGACTATTTGTTCGAGAATACGGTCGAATTGGTGTATAATAGAAGTCGTCGTGGGGGTGGGAGGGAGAAAAACAACTGTATACGCAGCGTGCACGCATAAAATGTAAAATATGTCCTTGTCACCAAAGAGCCCTGGCAATGTAATCCTCAAAGTTATGCGGCGTTAAGAGCATCGGAATGACCCTGCCTCGGTTCGCTCCGCAATAATCTTGGCAAAAACATGCTCGTTGTGTTGAACTTCCAGGCGACTATTAACGACGATTTTCGTCGCTGTACGAATGTAATGAATGAAAAAAAATTAAAAGCATAAGAAAGTAGTTAACTACATTGTTACAAAAAAACCCTTCAAATCGATCAGTACTTATTTGCTTTTTAACATGCTCAAAAAGTTCATGAAAATTCAACCGGATCCAATATTTTTAAATCAAAAATGGACCAAAAATATTTAATTCTTTGCTTGAATTTAACATACAAATTTAATTTTTAAAAATCAAATCAAAATTAAAGCCAGTATCCACCGACAGATGGCGAGTATCATTACATGTAAATCTGCAAGTGGCAAGGTCAAAGTAATTGTATAAGACATATTATTGGTATGAACATATTATAGAATCTTCTATCGTATTATACTGTCGTTTTGTTGCATTTAATCAACCGTTATGAACAATAAATTTTACAAAAAAATGTATAATTGCTGTGAACATTAAAAGGGTCGTTTCTTTTTATGCAAATTCAATTAGAGCCAGGAGACTCGTGCCGGTGTCGAAATTTTCAGCTCCGCCGCAAATCCATGAATAATCCCGAAACTTCCCTCTTCTCGCTTATAAGCGTTATCACAAGTACACCGACAAAGCCAATAAAGACCTGCAACTTTCCTGTGTGCAGTGCTAGTGCGATCGCGCGCGAGCACCAGCACGAGGCCCGGCTTATTATACGCAGAGGCACACACACACAAGTAATCTCGCCGGGCTTTCACCGTCGTCTATACGCATTAATATTTCGCGCGCGTGCTCTCCCGCGGCGAAAAGTTGGAGGTATTATATTCGACGCTCTCCGCGCGGCGCAACGATGATTAACGATGATTTTCTTATGAGCCGAGCAAAAGCCGAGAGAAATATCCACAATTTGCTAATGAACTGACTTTGACGCGCTTACAAAGTCGGCGGTGCAGGCAGCTTTCTTATGCTTCGCCTATGTGTATATATCGACTTTATGCGAATTCGACTTTGACGTTTTTCCACGCGCGGCAATTTCAACGACGACGACGACGACGACGACGACGACGTTACGGTATATAACAATTGAAATCGCGCGCGGCTCGACGAAATTTTCACCTGCGCACACGATAAATCGTTTCGATGTATATAGCCCGGTCCCCCAACCAACCTGTCTCCCGAATGGAAGCGAAATTTTCCGGCGTCGCGCGCGCAATTCGACACATTCTCTACCTCCCCGGGTAATATAATTAGACCGAGGGAAATTGCGTGATACGCGGTGCGGCGCGTATATAAGCATTTATTCCGTGCGACTGAGCAGTGCTGGTGTTGGTATGGTGGCTGGCTGGCAGTGCAGTAGTGCACAGAGCTCGCTCGCTCTCGCTTATTAAAGAAAAAAAAATGAGTCTCTTGCTTCCGACGTAACGATATAGCGTCAGAGGCAGGCAGGCAAGCAGTAGCAACCCTGCGCACGTATGTGTGTGTGCGCGAGTAATTAAACGCGCGAGCGTATATAGCCGGCGAGCACCGTCTGGTGCAGTTAGCTGCTAATATTTCTCGGTGCCGTGCGTGCGACGTGTGTAACACGCGTGTACGTGTGTGTATGCACTGCTGCTGGGCACTTTTATCGCGTCTACTTCACGTGTAAAAAAAAAAGAAGAAAAAAATAATATTAATAATAATAATGATGATAAAAAAAATGTGAAAAATCGATTTTTGTGCCCACGTCGTGAAAAAAAAAGAGCGACGCACGGTTGCGCACTTTTTTATTTCGATAAATTTATGTACGCCCACGCGCTAAATAAAAATTGCTCGGTCCGTTTAATAAATAAAATATTCGCAGGACAGCTAGCTTCGCTCTCGATGTTTGCGTGTACACGATATTTTCGTTGCAGTCCGAATGTTTGCGTACGCGCGGACGGTTGTTTTTCATTTTTCCTCGTGTACAGCTGCAGAACACACACACATACGTATCTCTCTATATATAGAAAGAAGTAGAAAGAAGCTTTCTCGTTTTTCGAGTGCAATCTCCGTCCGGAACATACGTACGTATGTATGAATTATTTACGCGTGTCTCTTTCTCGACTGGCAACACATACAGTTTTGCAAAGCTCATGCGAGAGAGAGAGAGAGGTAGAAAATCATTTTGCATACGCACGTATGAGCCTCTCCGATGTTGCACACGTTTACTCGACTATTAGCCTACATACACTCACGCACACGAGTATAGTAAGTCGAGCTTATTGCATACACTCGAATTTGCGTGAAATTTGCCACCGCCACACTACTCGGTGTAACACGGATTTACATAAACGAAACGCTCGGCTCTGCTCTGTCTCCGGCAATTGAATATCGAGATATCAATCGATGATACTTAAACTCGATGTATCACGTCCTAAGCTCGTCTCTGGTATAATATGTAATTTCGATTGTCAATTTGGAGCTCCGTGCCCGTCAGTCGCGGGAAAGAGGAGACAGCTCATCTCTCGCAGCAGCGACAGCAGCAAAGCGTAATATAACACAAGAGTATATAGGGAACGAAGGGGGTTATATATTGTCGCGTAATACGCGTCGAGAGAGCGTCGTCAAATTTCCATATTAGCATCATTGCTCGTCGCTTGTTGTTCTCGACCCTCGCGTTTACGATACGAGCGTTATTATAACATACTTCGATCGTATACGATACGCGTTAAAAAAAAGAGAGAGAGAGAGAATCGAGTAATTACGAGGCCATAATACGCGTATTATTACACGTGCCGTACGTACTCGATGTATATTGGCGCGCACGCGCGCGAAAATTGAAATCATCCTTGTTTTACTAGCACAAATATTATTATACGTGTATTATACCGACGGAATTTCCATTTTTATGGATTTACATATACACGTAGCTCGGCGCACAGCTCACGTAGGATATCCCAAGGAGGAAGTATACACGCGCTGTAATGTGCAGCAGCGCCGCGAGGGATCACGCGGATCCTGTCTGTGTTATTGTTTGTTGCGAAGCTACTGCCGCTGCTGCTGCGGTGTGCTGCTTTCGTGCGCCCAGCCCCCGGAAGGAGCCTCCTCTTCTGCTGGCAGCGATGCATATCGTGATCTCTCTCCTCGCTCGCCCGACGACCTTATGCATTTGTATATTATACATGTAAAATCGTATATGCAGTATACGAATCCCGCCGAGAATATTATGGCGTGTTTTTAACGTATCGTAAAGGCGCGCGAGACGTTTATCGATATAGTACATACGTACGTACATGCCTTGGCTCGACCTTTTTTTTCTACCTTCTGTTTCTTCTTCTTTCTCTTCTTTTATTTTTCGCGCAAAACCGTAAAGGAAAGCAAAAAAAAACAATTGGCGAAACGTATCCACGTACGAGCAGTGAACTGCAGCGATGTTTTATCGATAAAAGTTGACGTTCGAAGCGAAGTTGATTGTTTGAGACTCGATGTATACCTATATATGCTGTAAACGTGATCTCACGGGAGAATTGTTGAAAACCACGATATACGTGTTTTTTAAATACTTTCTTTTCTCTCTCGCTCGCAGCCCAGCGCGCGATTGTGGGGGGCTATTGAGTTTCCTTGGCTCTAAACTAGAGCGCTAATCACATACTCCGAGGCATTATATACGGCGAATCGTTTGGAGCGAAAGAGAGAGAGAGAGAGAGAGAGAGAGAGAGAGAGCAAAATCCTTGGCAATATTTAAGGAACTCAAAAGAGAAGATTAATTAAACATTCGGTCAACAAAAGTTTTAATTCAAATTTTCTTTTAATAGCTTTGTAAGTTGGGAGAGAGCTCGTATAATATACGCGGCCGCTTTGTGTGTATTATTACGGGAGGGTTGCTCGTGAAGAAAATTAACAAGCCCGCTCTATGCTGCTGCTGCTGTTACGGGCTTTTTCATTAAAATTTTCTTCGGTCAACGTGTCAGTGGGTGGGTGTATGCGTGTATGTATGAGTCTTTCAACTTTTCAAAGCTCTCGTCTAATGACTATATGCAACCCACGATCCACTTGCGATTATATTCAGCTTCGAAAATTCATGAAAAATTCAAAATTTCTGCATTAGGAAACCGACTCGAATTCTATATAATAACAACGTATAAAAGCGCGCGCGGACGATAATGCGCGGGCAGGCACAGAGAAGGCAAAAAATTGAATGGCATTCCGAACAAAAGTGCATTCGTCGTTGGGTCGGTTTGTTATACCGGCATCCTCGCTCGCGCGCACGTGATCACGACTTTCTCACGGATTCAGCGTTGGGTGCCGCGCGAGAGCTCAAAAGCATCCTTACACACACAGAAATACACAGGCGATCGCCGCCTGCTGCTATGCACAGACGGCCGCGCGAGCACATACCGTTTCATCGTTGCGGCCAATAGGTACGCGAACGGACGGACCACGACTGCACACAGTACTCTTGCTGCTTATAATCCTTTCCTCTTTTTCCGCTTCGGCCTTCGCTTCTCTCTCTCTCTCTATCTTTGCAATGCGCGATGCACACATACGTATATCCCATCCGGGGGCTTCTTTCTGCCCTCGCGCGCGCGCGCCCGCTGCTGCACGTTTATTCTCGTACTATAGCTCGACTTCTCTGACCGTATCTCCCCAGTCGTGTGTATGTATGTGTGTACTAGTATACGTGTTTAAAACTAGCAACGGCCTTGGACTTGGTATATATTATAGCTCGAGTGCAGTAGTGTATCTCTGTATTTTTACATCCGATCTCCCTCGACTTATATGCGTATATACGTACGTAAATGTACGAAGCGGAATTCGGAGTTAGAAAACATGAACGGACCCAAGCTTTTCTCAAGCGAAGCCATTCTACAATTACAATTTCAACTATTTGCATCTTTTGTGTTTACGCTATGGCGCGTTGCAAGCTGCAAGTCTGCGCGTAATTGTAATTGTGTCACTCGCAGCCGGGCGCGTATACATATACACATAAACGCAAATTCAATTTCAACGCATTAACTCAACATAACGCGCCACCGACGTCGCGGACGCTTAAAAATTTTTATTATCAAACCCATTCTGCAATCAGCCGAGTTCTCGTTTCGTGCACGCGGTATAACACGTGTACGTATACGTATATACAGCGCCCATCGTTATAATTAAAACTCTAGGTACTGATTTATCGACTTTACGTAAAAATTTTTTTTTACGAGCACTACTATATAATACTTACTCGCGTTTGTGCATGGTTTTAAAAAAGAAGGAAGAAAAAAAGTCTCTATCAGCCGCGTTAGTACGCGTGTTACCCATTATCGTATGTAAAAATCTCGCATGCATGGCAGCAGCGGCGGTGGCGGCGAAAGAATCTTTAATTATAAATAATATATTTTAATGTGTATATATCGGTTTCGAACAGCTCGGCAAGTTAACAAAGTATAGCTGTACGGTAATCCGGGTAATCTATTTCATCGAAAAACGAGAAAGCAGAAAATAAGTGTGAGAGAGAGAAAGACAGAAAAAATTAATCTTTTCCCCTGCGCTCATACGTGGTAAACACCTCGTAGTATCATTGAAACACTTTTCAAATAGTAATTTTTAACTTTTTGCATTGAAATTTTAAAACGATGATTCCAATTAAATTTGTTAATTGTAACTTTATAAAAGTATAATAAATGCGTAACTGTACACATACTTAGGGTACTAAACTTTACGATGAAATCGTGCTTTAACTTATATACAATTGCCTTTGCCACTTGCAGATTTACACATAAAGGTACTCGCCATCTAGCGGCGAAACTGGTAGTATCGCCCTCGTAGCGATTAAAAATTGGACTAAATTTTTTGAAACGATTAAATTGTCATTTTAGGGTCATTTAAAATGCGTCTAATATTTCGCAAAATATTCGTAATAAAAAAAATGACTAAATAAGCCAATCAATGGTCATGTACTTTAAAAAAAATTTTAAATTGTCATCCTTTGGCCGTCATTAATATCGTGCATTTCTATAACGCAGGTACAGTCGATACGATATAACGCATCAATTTTCAGTGATTATCAGCTGAAAAATATTAATAGGCCATCGCTCATATACACCGTACTGCACACAACGCGCTCATAATTCAGGAAATAATGCAGCGGCGGTGCGTCGCTCTCGTTCCTTATCGATCCCTTTGTGCTGGTTCGTGCATTAAATAAAGAGATCATGCCACGCGCGCGCGCTCGTGTATTATCCTGCGTGTGTGTGTGGTTTAATGAACGCGCGGAATATAATATAGCCCAGGCCACGGCGATGATGGCGATCGTCTCGTTTTATATTAATATTATATAGTATCGACGAGGAGCTGCTGGCGGACGAAATGCGATCGCTATGCAGGCACGCCGAGGACGAGTGGTATAATTTGCGACGCGTGGATGTACTCGTTTGATACGTACTCACACGTGTAAGCACACGCACGTGTCAATGTGCGCGCGCGCATTTTCTCAAGTACAGTTTCATTATTTACTTAATTGATTTATATTATATTATTATGCACGCGCGAGCGCGAAAACGCACATGTGAAGTATTCTCGCGCATCCGAGCTGTATAGTTCGATATGCAGGATCAGCTCGCACACGCGTGCGGTTCATTATAAGCTAGCTCAAAATATATTCTCTAGAGGCAGAGAAACCGCACACACGTGCGTATACACACACATAAAATCCCTCGTGATAATATTTCGCGCATTATTTTACTCTATTTTGCTTGGAACGACAAAGAGAACCACGCTCGAACGTGCGAGTCAAACTGCATCGAGTATTTTTTCATTTTTCATGTCTTGAGTCAAGTTTCTTTCGGCTTTTTATTGAATTGGAACTTGTGTATAGGCTAAAATATTGTCCATTTTAATTACACGTTGCGCTCGTACCGCAAGCTCTACCGCTAGATGTCACTCTCGAATCCACAAGTAAAAACCAAATCATCAATAGTTACATTTAAGGCTGATTCGGTTCTTAATAATGTAATTCTTATGGAGCTGAATTTTTCTTCTCTCCCGCGTGTTTATGTATTATACGCTGCGAACGCGACACGCGCGCGGGCTCGAAACTTTTCGCGAGGGGCGCGGAGGAAAACTTTGTTATACGCGCATACCGAATAAATCAGTCGCGTGAAGAAGCCCGAGGAGACAATGTCTGCACTCGTGTGCGCGATCTACATACACGTGCGCTTGCACACGCACACACATGCAACAAACAATGGAAAAATAATTCAAAACTCGTCCGCGTGTGCAGCGAGAGAGCCACGCGGCACAAACTTGTGTGATATTCATTTCGAACCTCGAGCCTTCGTTGCCGCCGCTGCTGTTGCTGCACTGCACCGTCTGCGGGGCTTCTCCAAGTTAATTCAACAAATTGCATATGGCTCGTGCATTACGCCGTCGCGCGGAGTAAATTTTTGTTAGTTTTCGCGGCGAGGGCACAAAAAACTTTGCCATCTTTCTCTCTATCTCACTTGCAAAGTTTAGCAGCGGTCCCAGGCCTCATCGTCTTGCTATACAGCTTCGAAACTTTATCTCTGCTTTTTCCCCCCTCTAGTTTTTGCATCGGAAAGAGAGAGAGAGGAAATAATATTCAAAATGAAAATATGGCTTTTTTCGCGTAGAATATAGCGCGCGAGGCGCTGCCGCTGCGGGGGTAAAGTTTTGAAAAACGCGAGCTGCGCCGGGTTATCCTCTCGAGGGACGAAAATACCGCAGCAGCAGCTCCTACAGGGAACTGCGGTGGCGGCTCGTATCGTCATATATACACACCACTGATGCTGCTGCTACGCATTTGCTCCATTATCGTATCGCATAGATAAGAGCCTCGCGCGCGACGCTCGATGTGCTGCAGGTTGTAAGTTGAAAAGTCGATGATGATACGTGGCATTGTATCGACGAGCTCTTCAGTGCAGAGGGGGTTAACTTTCGCGACGCACAAGTGCACGTAATATGTAGGTATGTGTACCACCGTCGTATCTCACTTAGAGCAGTGCGGCAATATAACAGCAGCAGCAGCAGCAGCAGCAAAACTGCAGCTCGCGGGGGTAAAAGAGCGAGAGCGAGCGAGCTACGTAAGAGACAACTTCTTTTTGTTATACGTGTCACGCGTGTCATGTATTATGTAGCTACTTTTCTCATCGATTGTTTTTCCGAAGCGCATTATGTTTTTGCAAGTACGCGTATGCGTGTGTTCAATTTTGAACTGGAGAATGTGGGTTAGCACTCGAATGACGTTGAGGGTTACGATCTTGAAAAAATAAAACTGCAAGGATCCATGAAAATCGGACTTTGCTTTTGTTTCGGGAGGAGGGTGAGAAACTTTTACGATTGTTTTAAGCAATTCAAAGAGAAGAAATGACTCTGCGAAAAGTGTATTATCATCGTACGACGATTTTTCCATTTTTACGCTGCTTTATTCACTTTTCGGCGAGCCCGAAGAAGAATAATCTTCGCTCCTCTCGGTGGAACTTTCTTTCGTGCAGCAAACAGATATATATCGCACGACGAAAAGACAGACAAACGCCCGCGCGGCTATTCAATTTCATGCGGCAGACGTCGCGCATTTTATTATATACCCAAAAACAAACGCGGCGGCGGCGGCGACTGGTCCACGCCGCCGCGCCGGGTGGCTGTATATAAATGCGCGAGTCTAACCCAGACGTATTATACCATTTTCAAATCCATTAGTAGCCCAAGAGCCGCCTTGATGTATATCCTACGCACGGATATTTATCTCGCGCGCGGTCTTATCCTCCGCAAATCCGTAAAACGTCGAGGCGCAGCTATATATACACACAGGGAGGAAGAGGGATAAAGAAAATTAAATATATTCACCCTAAGAAAATCGTGACGCGCGATTTGCGTACATATATATTTTTTCTCTGTATCGTTAAATATATCTATATATAAAGCTGAGCGAGTATAACAAGAGAAAAGAAAAACTTTTCCTTGACACGCCGCAAAGAATGCATAAAAAGTCTCTCTCCAACTCATGGTTGACCCACCCCCGCCACAAAAAAACAAGGTATATACTGTACACGCCACAGCTTATACACACACACACGCACACACGTATAACATGCATTAAAGCGGCCAAAAAGAAAATGAGTGAAAAAACGTTGCGTTTTTTTTTCTTCTTTCCTCTGTTCTTTGTAAAGTAGCTCTGTGAGCCGTCGTGTGCAGCAGCATCAACGTCGCGACGAAAATCTCGAGCGTCTATTTTGCCGCTCGGCCCAAGAGTAACAGAAGAAGACGAAGAGAAGAAGAAGAAGAAGTAGAGGAAAGAGTAGGAGGAGGAAGCACAAGAAGAAGAAAGAAAAAGAGAGGAAGAAGAAGAACACTTTGTGCGCAAAGACACGAGAGTTTTTTTCTCTCTCACTCTCTACGCACGCCATATTATATAGCGCGCAACTCGACTCAAGAAGAGAGCGACTGCTGGCACCGCGAGACGCGCCTCGTGTATATACCCAACATTTTGCCTCGTAAAAGGTAAATTAAGAGACACGAGAGCAGCAGCTCGCGTAACGCGTTAACCGTTGTAAATCGTTGTTACACTTTGCATCGTCGTGCGCTGCGATCACGCGCAGCAGTATACAGTAGCAGTTTATTTTTTTGCCGCTCTCCGCGCGAACGTTATTTACTCGCGTTTTCATGGAAATAAATTGCTCCGGAGTTCGATCGAATAATATACAAGTCGGTATCGTCAGCGTCGTCGCAAGTAACGCCGCGTTGTAACGGCATCTCTCATCCGTGCCGAATAAATAAATTTGCGGCAACGAAGTCACAGAGAGCAGCGACAAACATCACCGCGTAAGCAGCGTCGCTTCAACGATGCCGAGAAGAAGGTGCACGGGCTGATCGGCTGCGGGCGGGGCGGCGAGAAATGGCGATCATCGAAAATTCGCCTCTGGCAGAAGAAGAAAAAGAACGACGACGACAACGACGAAGATGCAGAAGCACACGCAAGCGGGCCAGCTGCAGCGCAACAACTCGCAGGCCGGCGGCCATCACAGGGCGCCGGTGCGACGCTGGAACAGCTTTCACGGCGGCAACTACGCGAGCAGCGCGGAGGGCCAGCAGCAGCAGCTCGCCATGCTGCAGCACAGATACAGCAACGCCGGTGGCTATCAGTCGTCCCAGCTGCAGCGGGACGGCCAGCAGCAGCTGCCTCAGGCGGTCTATCCGGCCACGTTCATGTATCAGGAGGCCTACATGGGCTCGAGGGCGATACCGAGGCTGCCGCGAGCCGTGCAGGCGCTGAGGAGCGAGAGCGTCGACAGGTCGCATCCGCCGAGGGTGCAGCCGCCGCCGCCTCCGGCCTTTCCGAGGAGGCGATTTTCCGTTTGGTAAGGATATAATATATAACGTATATGATGTGTATAAAAGCTCGTGCTCGTGCTCGCATCCCGAATTCTCGCCGAGCTTGCGAAAATTGGATTCGCAAGCTCCAATTCCATTCGCAGCTTACAATATTCTAATCTCTTGTAATTGTTTTTTCCCCCGCGAGCGCGCTAGTCCACTTTAATCTTATATCCAGGAGATAGCATTATATCGTATTGCCTTGGAAATCGGGGTAAAATTGCACGGATTCCAAGTGTGCTCTGCCGTGCTCCCCCAGCGCGATCTCGACCGACACACTACTGCGAACGCGTATACTCCGTTTTATCGAGTAGAGGATGCGCGTCGATATATATGCTGCTGTACTACTACAAAAGTTCGTATTGTGAAACGCAATATGTACGTATAAAGTCTGAGTCGCGTCCTACTCTGCATTGAATTCTGCATTGATTTCTTTTTCCTTCTCTTTTTTCTTCTCTCTCTCTCTCTCTCGCTCGGCAAAAGGCAGTCATTCCGAGAGCGCGCGCCGAAAGGATGCGGTCGATAATGCGGTTGTGTGTGTGCGTGTGTGTTTGACGCTCCAAGGAGAAGAGAGAAAGAGAGAAGGATAGTAGTAAGAAAAAAAATAAAAGACGAATATCTAGTCGTGCTTATAATGACTGCACCTTTCGCGGATTGCTTCCTGTGATTAATACGACTCAGAATCGGAGCTTTTTTTCTTCTCCGCGTACACCAGTTATTACGTGTACGTACGCGAAGCCTCGAAGAATATCTACGACTTTTCTACAACTCCGCACGCGAATAATAATATATAGTTAACAATTGCGTACTTGACTCGTGCCGCCGCTTGGTATAGTAGTAAGTAATAATCGTAAAACACAGATTGAAAAGTCGACGATATTTTCGCGACGCGTGACGCAACGGCAGCACCGAGCGACGTCGTTTGTTCCTCTCGGCTCTCACGCAAATTCATAAACCGACGCGATAGCATCGGTGATCGCGATCCTCGAGGTAGCGCAGCTTCGACGTTATATCATATAACGGGAGCGCGACCGGTAATATCATTGCGAGATAGCTAGGCGGTTGTATCGCCAAAAATCAATTTTCTCCATTGTCTCTATCGCGATCCGCGCAAGTTCATACAGAGCTCGGGACTATTTCACACAGTGGCGGCAGTAGCAATTAAAGTTATGTGTCCATGTGGCGGAGAGATACGCGCAACAGTATGGCTCGCAAGCTCTCGGCTATTTATTGCCCCTATATACACTACCGAATGTCCGGATCGCGAGTTGCGCGCTTCAAAAGTCTATTAATCAACGCGCGTAAGTGGAGAGCTAGCTACTGCTGCCTATACTCTATACACACGCGTACGAGGTCAAAGTGATTTACATGATACGCGCCAAATGGACCGGTAATACGTATATACACAGAGAGACAGAGAGAGAGAGAGAGAGAGTCGAACCCAATAAGCTCTCTCGGGGTCTCTCGAGTCTTCAAAGGATTGTCAGCTTTCCAACTCTCCAAGCCCGGGCGCGCATTGTGCTTTGCGTCCGCGCGCACCGAAGCTTTTCGGTTGATGAACTTTGTAATGTAATGCGCAAATATACAACCTGCAACATATATATCCTTTTTCAATTCCCCGCGAGCTTTCACTCGCGATTGTATATAAATCCTTTTGTGTGTGTGTACACGCGCGCGCGCTGCACTTCTGGCTCGTCGATTATATATATATATTTTCGTAAATATATATCATTCCTATATACGCATTGTATTGTATACCTCCAGAGCTTGCAGAGAGGAAATTCCCTTGTACCGGCTCCTTATATCCCCTGTACACGCGCGGTTCGCGTATTGGACTTTTGCTTTACGCGCGATTAACCTTTACACATACGAACGGGAAAATGCGCGTTGTTGTATACGAGTTCGCAAGTAGCTCTACGAGTGCACAATATATACGTTGCATTTGCAATGTGTGCATAAACGCGTTTAATTTTAGACATCGTTTGAAGTGTTGAACTTTATATTCCGGGAATCTGTGGATTTTTCCTTTGTCGAACTATACGCATATATATATAGACGCGCTCGTTGTTCGTTGTGTAACGCGCCGCGCGTGAGAATAACGGTTCCGAGCTACGCATCTTTATTATTGTAAAACAAACTGTATAAGCATCGAGAGGTAAAGGCAATTTAATAGACGCAGACTTCTCGAATTAACTACTTGTGTATATCGAGGTTGCGCGCGTCTAATTTGCAACGAATAGGCGCATTAATTGAGTGAAAAGAGGTTTTTGCTGTTATGCGTATTCGGCTGTTTATTCGATGTTGTTGTAGGTCAAATCATTATGATAAGTAATTATGAATCACTTATAATAATATAATAAAAATGCAGTGACGTAGATGAAAATACCTCAGATATTAAAGCACATTTTCATCGAGTTGTATACATTCGAGGAAAACTTGGTTCACGAAACTCATGCCTTTGATTGCTTTTTTTCCCTCGTGTAGTTTTGGAAAGCGGACCGGCGGCAGCGCAAGGAGGCCAAACGAATGCTTCGTCCTCGAACCATCCGAGTTGATTGCTGTAAGTACCAACTTTTTTTTCTTCTTTTTCTCTACTTTTACTTTTTTTTTATTTTCTTTTTATATATACCTCAATTTGTCACCGGCGCACCGCTAAACCCTAACGACCATTCGTTATCGTCCCATTCGCACGACGCGCAATATACGATATTTTTTTCCTCTATTTTCAACCGCGCGCAATACGCACACAAACCCTATACATACGTAGCGCGCGTTATATTTTGCCGCGCGCGCACTTCAACAAAGACGAATATTGTACCTGTTACACGCACGGTCTCTGTCTGCGCTCCCTGTCTGGCTGTTTGTCGATGGCAAAAAGCAGCAGCAGAGAGAAAGAGACAGGGCATTTATCGCGTGGCGATTAAATCAACAATTGAAAAGAAAACGCAGACGCGCCGAGCAGAGCACGTATACAAAGTTTGTACAAGGAATAAAACATACGGACTATTTGATTTTCCCTCTTTTTTTTTATTGTTGTTGCTGCAAAAAAAAAGAGCGAAAGGGAGAGTAAAAAAATGTTATAGATTGAGTGCCGCGCGCTGCTGCAACCCTCGCGTGTGCGCCGAGTAAACATGCGAAACGGCAACACGCCCGTCAACGCCCCAGTCATATATTTTTGTATCTCTGTACTGTACCTACCTCGCTGTAGTCTATGCGGGTGTATCCGTCTGCGCTCGGCGCGCACATTTATTTCTATTTGCCAAAAAGCCCGCGCCGAACCATCGCCGTCGTCGCAGTCGTGTACTGTCAATCGCGACGGCGTACCGAAACGCGAAATCAATCTGGCTTATTTATTTTTCCAAATCATCTCAGGCCAAGTTAGCCGCTCAACATTTCACACTTAACGAGAATGATGACTGTATTAATCCTCGATTAGAACATCATATTCTATTTACTTTACTTATTCGTTTACGGAGAGTACAATTTAGTGTGTGCGCCCCCAAGCGGCGACAAGTCTAACTAATAGGTACGTTAATGAATGTCTTCGCTACTACACACACGTATGCAATCGAAAACTACGTTTAAATCTGCGCACTAAACGTTCAATACCATCACGAATGCGGGCATAAATACTCATCGATCGATCGCCGGGCTTATTTAATTTCTACGCGCTTTCGAGTGCAGCTATTTTTTCTATATTATTCTATATTTCTGAACTACCGCTACACCTTCGAGAAGCACACAACGATACGTTTCAGAGTGTTATCTTTATTATAAAATCTCTAAATTACTCAATACAATCAGCTGAAGAAAGGTACGTTTCAAATTCGCTTCAACGAAACCTTCAAACTTTATAAAATTTGTCTGGATCCCCTCTCGTATCGGTATTTGTGGGACCGCAGAAAAAGACATCCTGGCGAATTAGCTGCTATTAGTTAAATTTGTCTTTCAACCTAGATACTGAGAAATTCCATCAAGTGCTACGATGTGTCACTGTATGGAAAGTATAATTTGTTGCCTACGCTCATATACGCATACTTCACTCATTCGTTTATGGAAAGTATAATACGTTGTCTACGCTCCCAAGCGGCGATACGTCGAATCTTTGTTGATACACATATGTGTACAATCGCAAGATACCCACATTTGTTTGCTCATTAAGATTTTAATCCTGTCGCAGATGAAGTGATTCGCATCGATCGATGGATCTCGATCGATCGCCGTGCTTTCGAGTGCAGCTACTTTTCTCCGTATACTTATGTACTTCGAACGAGGTGGCAGAAAAAAAGTAAGGCTTGCGATGCGCGATCGAAATCGATTTGAGTTAAAGCTCAGCTCGCGATAAAGCTGCAGCACTACGACCTGTCAATTAAGGACCTGCGATGGCTCGTATAATACACGTATGAGCGCGGCCTGCCTGCGCAGAGTTATATTATATAGTTCACTAACTATACTAATCCTGGACTGCAGCAGCAGCAGCAGTTGTCTGTTGTCATGTTGTCAGCCGCGACGAGCCCTGCGACGCTTAATCGATATAATGCACTCGATGCATGTAAACGCGTGTGCGAAGCGCGCGCCAGAAGGATCTGCCCTTCTGGCCTAGCTCTCGAAGCTCTCGCGGATCGTTGATAGTATGTTGATAGTATATACGTACGTGTGTGTAATATATACCTAGCATTCCGTTTCGTTGCGAGTATGTATATATGCGTGCGCGTCTATGTATAGAAGAAGATTGAGAGTAACGATTGAAAAGTAGAGCAGCGCGCGAAGTCGTTTACATCCATACGTATGCACATGCATACGCTGCTGTTGCTGCAATAGTACAATGAGTTAGCGATGTTTGTGTACATACTGGCGAGTGCATTAGTATGCCATATTCCAGGCGCTGGCGCCTTCGTTACAGTTTATGCTTGTGTGTGTGTGTGTGTGCGAGTCTGTGTGATACGCATACATATGAAAGAGAACGAACTTCGCGCTTGGCCCAAGAGAGGCAGAGAGGCCAGAGAGACTTACTCTGAGGCTGTATAGGCTGTTGCTGCTGCTGCTGCTGTGTGGCAGGTAGCTGCTGGCCTCTAGTGGCCGCAACCTCAAGTCCCTCCTCCTCCGCGGCGCTGTGCATCAGTACCAGCTGTGTAGCATGGTATATAGTAGTAAATACGCGCGAAAGGCTGCAGCAGCAGCAGCAGCAGCAGTTGCAACGGCTGCAGCGAGAGGGATGAAAGTCGAGTGCATACCTGCGTTTAATTTACTCGAGCTCCGGTACCGTCCTATACCTGTATATATCAACGCGATGAATATTATACGGACTAGGTCGATCCTCGCGCGGTGACTTTCTTTTGATGCGCGCGCGCGCCTGCCTCGTGCTACGGTACAGCCTGTGTATATACCGACCGATGACTGACGAGTGCTGCCGCGGCCATGCTTTTTATCTTATTGTTTTGCGCCAGCGGAACCACAGCAGCAGCAGCTGTTTTATACGGTGCAAGAATTTGTATCATAGCTATAAATGAAAAAAAAAAATAATAATAATAATCACGACGACCGAGTTTTCGTGAATATTTTCGTGGTTGTACGATTGGTACGATTATAAGGTACGCATACCTATCTCGCGTGGATGCAAAAATCGATAATATCAATCCCAGATGAGCGCGGTATAGCGTAGCCGATATATGACGTTTCGAATGACACACTTCTTTCGCTGCCGCAGTCGCATAGTAGGGATATATCGCATGTAACACAGCCAGTGCAGCTCTTCTTCTCGACAACGTAATATGCCTCCATCGTGTGCGGTGAACAACTATGGTAGTATTTTCTCAACCTAATTTTCTGACCAGTCGCACGAGAGTAGCGAAAGTCAATGCGATGATGCTGCTGCTGCTGCTGTAGCACCAGCAGCACGAGAGTATAGGCAGAGATATCGCCTGATTGCTCCGATGTATGTGTGTGCGTGTGTTTGCGTCTGTGTTATATATGTACGTAGAAGAGTGCCTCGATAGTTGTGTAGCTGCACAGACGAGATAGTGCAGAGAGCAGGCTATATTTTCATTCTCTTATATAACGCGACGCGCTACACGTATACGTGTGCGAACCGAGAGAGATTGGATGCATCGATGCACGCGAGATGCACTCTATTATATTATTATATATAGGTATGTTGATGATGATGAGCGAGAGTAGGACTGTGCACTACTGCTACCATTGCTGGTGCTGGTGCCGATGCTGCTGTCGTGTCGCGTTAAAATTGCAAGACGCGCGCGAGCTCGGAGCCACCAGCAGCTCATTGTGTACGTTTTTAATGATCTACGTGCGAGGAATGTGTGACAATTTTCAAGACTCGCGCGTACGTATGTGGGGTATTGCAAGCAGATATAGCTCTGGATGCTCGCAGGACTAATCTCGATTATACGCTTTTCTTTCCTTTCTTTTTTTTCATTATTCGATTCGATGCGTTTTGGTTGCCTTCGGAGAAGCATAAAAAATTAACTCTTTATTTTCAATATGTCTCAATGTGTACGTTTATTAATTTTACTCATCATAATAAACGTGACTGCACACGAAGGCACCTCAATTACTGACCGTGTAATTCCCTATTACAGGGAACAAACTCGCTCGCTGTCAATTTTCGTTTATCTTTTCACCTTGCAGCATCGAGCGCAAGCTATATATTATACAATATGCAGCTAAAAGTACAATGGCTTGTTTGGCGCGCGTTTCGAGACGAAGAAGCGAGCAATTTTCCATTCATGTGCGCGGGTGCAGCTCTCCGACGCGTATAACTACTGCTCATCTTATTATAATATTAATATCTGCACGAGCACAGTTTATTTTTCTTTTGTTCTCACGCGTGGAAAATTGCGAGCTTCCGAGCTGGACACACACGCAGTTGCGAAAAACGCTTTCATTTTTCGTTATCGTCGTTTAAAAATCATAAAACGATCATCCCTTTTTCAATACGATTATCGTCGTCATTTCCCAACATCGTCACATTTTCACCCGATGTGCACAAGACTCGGTTCGTAACGTGCTGGCCATTAAAGCCGCTTAAATTATCCGCGTGTAATACGTCAATGGCACAGACAGGCAGGCAGTCGTGCTGCACTTGGCGCATACGCACACGATTTTAATCGCTCGCTCGGGTTATTATATACGTACGGCGTACGCAACCGAAAACGTGACCGTATCGCGTGCAAATTTTCCTAGCCAACACGTGACGATTCTCGTCGTCGTCGTCGTCGTCGTAGTTTCTTTTCGCTATACACCGAGACTCGAGACTCGGCAGCTCGAGGTGCATCCTTTAGCTCCGTGTTTCGGGAGTATTTCGACGTGACGCGATCTAGTACAGCGTACAAGTTTGCGATAAGGTATTTTGACGTTGACGCGCGACGCTCGGCGCACACAAGGTGTCTGCTGCTGCGGTAGACGCGGGCACAAAGGACCTCGTCGACGGGAATTTGCATTTTCCAAGGAGATATATATCCTCCTCCGCATCCCTCTGTACGCTTTGGCGCTGCCGCGCCGCTCACGGACGATCTCGCCGCGTATATATAGTTGCCGCGTCGTTGCGGGGTCGAGGCTCGTTTATGTAAATTCGACGAATATTAACGTCATTGCCCTTGCGTGTAAGCTTGCGGGATGAACGCCAACGTACCGAAAGCTCAAAGCTCGACGCGTTTATACGCGTACACGCGTATATATATATTCCGAGCGGCTGCTATTGTGCTGTTGAGGAGGGATATACTTTTGACGAGCAAAGTTATAAGTTGTTGCTCACGAGCCATTAAACTTCGAAGTTGGTAGGACAAGAAAAAAAGTCTATGCTTAAACGAATTAGCTGATTTTTCTTTCCTCTCTCTCTCTCTTTCTCGTTTAATTTCGCGCACAAAGCAGATTCATATCTCGGCATATTATCCATGCTCTTTTCTCTTCTGCAATGAGTAACTGTAGCAGCAGCAGACAGATTAGATCGGGTAACGATCTTTTCAATTTACCTTTCGCAGCATGCGGAATGTGCTGCGCTTATGCGATCGTGCAGTGTGTGTGTGCGAGCGTCTTTATTATCCAACAAACGCGCGCGCGCGCTCTCGTCGCGTACTTACTTATGTACCCTTTGCGCGTGTGTACACTGTATTCTCGAGTGCGTTCGAGTCTTTGAATAAATATGCACACACGTACATACGCAGTGGTGCAAGAGGAAGTTTTATTACCGTTGATTGAGCCTTTTTTTTTGCCTTGGCCATTCAATCGGGTCCGAACAAGCAACATCATTGAATAATTAATTCCGGGTTGCGTTGCTGCCACTGCCGCCATGTCAACGAGCGAGTGAGAGAGAGAGAAAGAGAGAACACTCGACTCGGCTTGTCTATTCAGAGCGGAATCACTTCGTTTGGCTTTGTACTTTAATCGTAGAGCATCTGCGCGCCACTCGACGACGAACCCGGGAGAGTCTGCTCTCTCTCTCTCGAGCAGTGCACGTATATACATAGTCGCGCTATGTATGTAGTCTACATCGCTCGTTAAATTTTTTAAAAAACGTATACTCCGCACACATACACAGGCGATTCCAGGCATACCCTCGAAAAAAAAAACAAACAACAACAATTATCGTCTGGCGCTCGAGGCCTTTTTTCGCATTCATCATTGTGTGTACAGCGAGAACCGAGAGAGAATCATGAATAAATAGCATTAAGAGGCGACAAAATTCGTCGCTGCCGAGCTTTTGCACCCCCTCTGTAATATATACGTACGCGAGCAAAGAATTTCGCGCGAGTGTCTCGTAAATCACCGCTCGCGACGCGGCGATTTTTCATTTTTCCCGCGCGCGCGCGCTACACTCTTAAAATTTCACCAATAATAGACCTGCGTGCCAGTCCGCGATGAAGAAATAAAGAAGAAGAGAATAAAAAACAAAATTACATTAGCCCGGCGATCGTCTATCATGTCTCCGTGCAATAATCGCGTTGAAACATGCGCTCGTTGTTCGTGGCAGTTTTCTACTTGTCGGAGGCTCCTCGCGATGCTGGCTACATTTTACTCGCGGGCTCATTATGCAGTTCACCGGCGCCGCTGCGTGCATATTGTAACATTTATCGCGAGCGTCTGTTTTTCCTCACTGACTCTCGGTTTTTCCAGGCATACGTATACATATAAAGCTGCAGTTTCGAGTGTAAAATATTATATACACATGCATACACACACTTCTCCGGAGTATTTATCTTGATCGCGCGCAAACGAATCTAGGCGCGTTCGTGTATACACATACACTATTATAATGTTTCGCTCGCGTAGCTTTTTGAAGAAAAGCAGTGTGTGCATGTATAAACGCCGTAGTATACTTACGTACACAAACGTACTCGAAACTTTGAATGCACATACACATACATAGTTGTGTGTACATTTCCCAAAATTGTTGCATTCGACGTAGGCATGCGTAATAAATAAATATTTGTATTTGCCGGCTATACATAGAAAAGCTTACATAGATGACTTTTCAATTTCATCGTACGTCGTTAAGCAGCTGCTGTCGAGCTCGAATTCTATATCGCGTACTGTATTAGTTTACGGAAACGGCGTGCGCACATACTACTCATCGATAATTGCACGCTAAATTATTTCGCCTTCTCGGATGTAACGATCGCTCGATATGTATGTATCGTAAGCGTGTGTGTGTGTCCGAGTGCGACGCGAACAAATGAAATCGGAATCAAGCGTGAATCATTGGTCGCGTAATCCTATCTCTTATAAATTACTCGCAAGTGCACGTGTACTCGTGTGCGTATATGTGTGTGTGTGTGTGTGTGTGTGTGCTTTACGAAGAAGCAGCGGCAGATATTCCCGCTCGTTCAACGCGCGAGGCGCAAGAAATACTACCACCACTACTTATACTACTGCTGCTGCTGCTGCTATATAAGTGTAACGGCGACAGAAAGGAGCCCAGATAAGGACAAGTGCAGTGTTGTCGTGTGCGCGTTGCGGAAATCAGAAGCGTCGCGAGTAGTAGTCTCGATCGCGCGACGCTCGAAAAACTTTATAATTTATCGCCGAGGCTGTTTATACGCTGCGGCGGTGGGTGGCGTTTAATGAGCGATCGATCGAGCTTGTGCTCGTACAATTGGCCAGCTTTTATAATACAAAACTTTTCGACTTCTATTATATTAGTCTCGAGAGAGAAAGCGCTCTCGAGGTTGCGGAAAATCTCGTCGTCGTCGTCGTCGTCGCGTCGATAAAGTAGATAACCGCTCGGAAAATGAGTATATGCCGTTAGTAATGGCAATTCCGATCTTGCGTAGACGCGGAGTAGCTCGAGTGCTTTCCGATGCTTATATATTACGTACATTCTGCTTTATCGACTTTGACTTTCTAGTTTCGGACTCCGATTTGAGAACGCGTCGATTTCGTCTATTGGATATTAATCCATTATACGAGAAGCCTAATCGTCACGTTGTTTGACGAATGTACAGCCGATGATTTTCTGAAGCTTCTCACAACTTACAAACGAATATACGTGTTATTCGCGACCATAAGCGATCCATCTCACTAGTACGATGCGGATACCGAAAAAAGAATTGTCAAAACAAACAAGACCGTATAAAAAGACCGTAGCCGTACTATCTTTTCGACTTCTAATTGCTTCGACACCGACCAGGCATGCTATATCGTACGCCCAAAAAAGTTACATATAGTCTTTCTATATCCCATGTCATCGTGTATATATCTATACGTATTATATACGCGGCGGAAATCATCATTCGGTAGCCGCGTGTTTGCCTAACGAGCTCGACTTTCGCAGCAGCAGCAGATTTATATAATATGGGATATTCGATTATCGATAATTAATTAGCCGTGCGGACGGGCGAGCGCGCCGCGAAAAAGCCCCGAGAAATAACACGAAGCTCGTTACGGAGAACAACTGCTATATTATATTGGCTATTACGGCCCGATAAAGCGATGTTTGTTAGCCGGAGTCGAGTCGTGTTTTCGCGTCGGATATGATCGGCGCGAGTTATGGATACGATACCGAGAAGTCACGCTCGCGACGATGAGTTTTTGAAAAATGAAAACGCCCGATGACAATTGAGTTATTTCGTCGACGTGAAACTTTTAATGTGACTTGTTTGGAAGGGTACAGTGCATCCGTGAAAGCTCGATAATTGTAGGTCGAGAGTCTGCTCGCTCGCTTCGTTTTGGCAGCTCTTTTTATACAAATGATTTTGAAAAAATTTTAATGATTCATTTTTTTATTTTATTTATTTATTTGAATGATTTGGAAATCATGCTACATTAAATAACACTAGGCACGAAAAAAAAAAATAAAATCATGTTTATCGCTATTTTGGGAGCTTGGGCCGTTAGTCGCTACGCAAATTTTATATAAATCTCTGTTCATCAAATTGTCGACGATCTTTTCACAGCAAAGAATTGGCAGTCGGTTATGTATCAGCTCCATAAAACAATCCAGTGCCCAGTTCAGGAAAAATCTTCTCACTAGTTTCTCGCACAGATACACAGTACAAGTCTGAATAATACTCTGCAAAAAATGATTACGACGCTCTTTTTGATTATAATGCTTTTGTAAAAACCTAAAGTAGTCGGCACAAGTGAGTCTTCTATCCGCTTTTTCAGGCGACAGCCGAACAAAGTCGTAGAACGACGTGCTCGGTGTTATCATCAACTTTTTCGACTCGCTCGCGAAATTTTCGTCCTCGAGCCAACATTTGTCGAATTTCACCTTCATCTCGAAAAATCCGTCTGTAGCTAAAAGCAGCATGGTCAACAAGGCATCGCTTAAATCCAATACGACTCCTCCCTTCTCTAGGTTCTCCATGACGCCCAGAATGCCCGATGTTACTTTCAATTTAGATTCGATTGTTTGCCTTGTGTTGGGAATTTTGACGCTCTGGTAGAAATCAGCCTTAGTGGGAAAAACGAAGTTTGACAGATCGGCACCACGATTCAAGAGTAAATCGACCATAGCCGGTTTCAGACTCGTCACGGCCAATTGAAGAGGTGTCCGGCCTTCCTTGTCAAGAACATCGACTAGCAACGTTTGATGTCTCTCGTCGCAGATCTCAAATAAAATCTTCGCCATATCATCACCCGAGTAAAGCTTGCAAATGATGTGTAAAAATGTCAATCCCTCTGCATTGGTCAAATATGGATCTGAGCCTCCTCTCAGCAGCAACTTCACCAACCTTTTGTGTCCTTTCTGGAGAGCCAAGTGTAGGGGCGTGTTTCCCAACTTGTTTCGCGCGTCGATCTGCACTGGATGGTATTTTTCGTCGCTGAGCTCGAATAACATCTTCGCCAATTCGTCATTGTCGTATTTACCCTCGCAAATAATGTGGAGGGGCGTGGATCCATCCTTTTTGGCCAAGTTAGGATCGGCGCCGATTCGCAACAACAGTCGAGTATAGTTTTTAGAGCCCCAGTGCACAGCCACGTGTAACGGCGTCCCACCCAACTTGTCTCGAGCGTCGATCTGAACCGTTTGCTGGATTTCGTTGTTGATTCTGAAGAATAGCCCCGCCAATTCAAGTGCAGCGTTGAATTTATTGCAAATACAGTGCAAAGGTGTCGATCCCTCCTCAGTGGCCAGATTTGGATCGACGCCTCTTCTCAGCAGCAGCTCGACCAAACTATCGTTGGGGCCAACCAGAGCATAATGTAGGGCTGTTCGACCCAACTTGTCCTGAGCGTTGATCTGAACCGTCTGCTGGATTTCGTCGTTGATTCTGAAAAATATGTCCACGGCCTCCACCAAATCAGTTTGAAGGTGGTACTGACTGCAAGTAAAGTGCAGAGGAGTCAATCCCTTCTTATCGGCTATATTTGGATTGGCGCCTCTTCTCAGCAGCAAATCGATCATGCGTCTGTAGCCATAAAACAGAGCAAAGTGCAATGGTGTCTTACCCGACCTGTCCTGAGCGTTGACCTGCACTGGATGGTATTGTTTCGAGACGAAGAAGCGAGCAATTTTCCATTCATGTGCGCGGTATTTTTCGAGCTCGAATAACATCTTCGCAAATTCGACGTTATTGCAGCGATACTTGCATATGTTGTGCAAAGGGGTCACTCCTTCCTTATTGACTGCATTCGGTTTTGCACCTCTTTTCAACAGCAATTCGATGATTGCCCTGTTTCCGTACATCAAAGCCAAGTGCAGTGGCGAGTCACCTGTTTCTGGCACGAGGCAATTGGGATCAACTTGGCCGAGCTCGAGAAATTTATAGACAACTAACTCGCAGCCATGCCTGCACGCCACGTGGAAATGCGTTAATCCAAATTCATCGGTGTAATTAACGTCGAATCTCATGTAAATATCGAACAGCTTCACGGGTAGGTCAGTGTGTAAGAAATGTTCATATTGTCGAAACACCTGATGCAGTGGTGTGGTGCGACGTGGCGATGGCTTGCCGTTTTGATCGACGTCGGGCTCGTCTTTGTAATTTGTCTCAAACACGAACACGATGAATGGTCTTACATTGATCATTCCACTCATGCGGATGCAGTCGGAGAGTAGAGTATCGATTTCTTCGGGACTGAAAATATCCCGGAGATTAGGATATGAGCCCTGCCAAGGTTCGATGAAGCTAGAAATTCGTTCGAGAAAATGACGTCGCTCGTCTTCGCGCTGCAAGTTGAAATTTTCTCGTGACCTCTTCAGTCTTTCTAACTGCGTTTCTGGATTGGCCATTTTTATGCGTACTCACAGAAACAACATCCAGTCGCTCACAATTTAAAATAATATTCACTTTTTTTCACAAAAATCACTGACTGCGAACGATTCGATCTTTCTAACTTGTTCACGCTGCGACTTGGTAACCCGCACTGACTATTGGAAAGTAATGACCAGGACGCACATGCCGCATACGTAGGCATTACTTTCTAATACGTAGAGTGTAAACGCGTGCGCGCAGCCATCCACCGTCGCTTATACCAAAGTGATCGGTGATTCGAAGTTCATTTTATGAATTTCGAAAACTAGCCGGGAAATTAGAGATTGATTTCAGTCGTCGATGTCGATCAAAGAAGATAATTTGTATAATCACACGAAAAAAAGTGCGTCGAAGCGCATTCTGATCTGCATCCACCAAATAATCGGTTTTTTTAATTTTTTTTTTTTAAGAGTTCGAGCAGCGAAAGTATACGACGAAAATGTATATCACGGAGAAAGCGAGGTCTTTTCATTAAATTTTAATAATCCCTTATCGTTTTGTATAGCACGAACGCGTGAAAACGAAACAAAAAAAAAGTTTTCGATTCTTCGGATCGCGCGCACTATATGATACATCGCTCTGCCTCGGCTTCGTATAGTACGAGGCGTGTTTCCGTATTATATGCATTATTACATACAATATATACTCATACGTACATATAGTGTGAGTTATCGCCGCATCATGCTCCGCTTCGCAACGACGAAGAAGACCGGACGACCGGCCCCGGCGCTCGCGTCTCTCTCTCTCTCTCTCTGATAATGAGACATCTTTTATTCGCTTCGTATTATATGTACGTATATGTAGCTCGTTTGAATTCGCGTCGAGATTTGCATTTCAAATCGTTGTCTCTTAACGTTTTTTTTTGCTTCTTCTTCTTCTTTTCAACCGCGACTATACTCGGCTGCATATTAAACCGATCGATCGATATTATAACGACTTCGCCTCTCGCGTCCGTACATACATGCTCGCAATATGTGTACACTCTCGTGGGCGATGTATCCGTGTGCGCGTTCGTAACGTACGCGAGCACGCGTTCACTCTGAAATAAAAACCATACGAAGCTGGGGGTCTTCGTCGTCGTCGTCTTCGGAGATTCGAAAATAACCCACCGTAGGAGACGATGCGCGCGCGCGCAAATTTAACACGTGCGTGCTGCTATGCTGCTGCGTATACTCACACAACTCCGGCGTTGAAACAATTTTATTATAACATGCGCACGAGCTTGAACGAGCGAGAGAGGGCCTTGAGACTCGCGCACTCGTTGTTGCTTTATTTTGCTCTGCTTCGAACTGCAGCAGCAGCCGTGGCCGTGTGTGCGTATAATTTTTTTGCTCATTTTTCCGGCGACAAAAATAGAGGAGAAACGAGGAGAGAGAGAGCGAGCGAGCTTGCAACAGGCTTATAGTATACAGTAGCTAGTACACCGCTCCTAACTGCTACACGAGAGATCGCATCAGCCCCATCGTATTCGATGCAGGAGATCTGCATATAAACGGTCGCGCGCGCACATGTCTCGCAAATTTTTCAGTGTCATTCCGCCGTGTGCCGGCGATCCGTCGAAATTTCGAGTTTCGCGCGGTGTATATAGTAGACGAGCGAGCAGCGGGTCATTGTACCGATCCGCCACCGCCGCCAAACGTGACAAACGCGATCACCGGCTTCAACGTACATTACACGTTGGCTTTTGAATCGTGCGTCAAGTGTTTGACACTTCATCGCTCTTTTGGAATACGCATTTATTTTTTACTTTTTTTCCCCCTCTCTCAAAGGCATTTACGGCATAAATCACGCGCGGATATATCGTTGCGGACAATATGGTGCAGGCTCGAAAGAGACTGTATGTATGGAGTACTGTGTGCGCGCGTCAAATTTATTGCAGTTGGACACAATGTAACGGACAAAAACTGTATTTAAATATAATGTATCGTCGTCGTCGTCGTCGTTGCTGTTCGTGCCTGGTGGCGAATGAAATAATCGTGGACCGAAGCTTTTCTCGTATCCTATTATAGTACTGTATTATCAGCTACTTTATTCAGAAAACTCGGCGATGCGTAAAACTGTATCATTTCCCTATAATTGCCGGAAACAATTACACACCCGCGAGCTCGATACGTACAAACGTATGTGTATGTACGCTTCGATGTAAACAAGATTTCGCGAAAATAAAAAAGATACGAGACTCGAATCCACGTGCACACAATGGTGCACTACATACACAGTCTGATCATGTAAAATACCCTCGAGGCAGAAAGTGCTTGTATTTGTATTACGCGATGGCCTAATACACTCGAGTACTCTAATCCGCCCCCGAGATCTCGAGATTGAGAAAGAGACGACACTCTCATTCTTTCTCACTCGCGATTTGTCGTCATATCGGCGCATACATTAAAATTTTGGCTAGCGCGAAATTTGGCACGTGTAAGTACGGTTAATGCTATGCAAAAAATATCGTATATACGCGTAAACGACGAGTGTAAGTGTCTCTTTCTCTCTCTCTTTGCTGGGCTATTTACGCGCGACGCGCATCGCGTAATTGTTCCGTGTGTGTATACGTCTGTGCTCGAGCTTTTACGGATCACGTGACCATTCGCGATCCTCCCACTTAAAGTGTGATTCGCGCAGATGTATATTGTATATATACGGTATATATGTAACTGCGAGAGAGGAGTAAGTATATAGCAGAAAACAGAAGTCGGTATGAACGCGTCTACATAGCCGATCGTGGCTTTTGTTTCCTTTTCTCTCTTTTTTTTTCACTCTCTCTCCGTCTCTCTCTTTCACTCTGACTTTTGCTCTTTCTCGCTTCCTCTTTCGCAACCAACTTTGCCGGCGAGCGCGAGTACATGTATACGAATGAACGTGTACGTCTGTGTATACGAGAAATATATATATATCGCACATTTTACTCCGTCTCTCTGGCGCGCGCACATCACACAGAGAGCGAGTAAGCGCGTCGCAGCCAGCAGCAGTTAACATCAGTAGTAGTACAGTATCGGGACTCGCCGAAAGTGTGTGCGCGCGAACCGCCGCCGCCGCCAACTGACCTCTCGTGTCGGGCATGTGTCTCTGCAGAAAAGTTCGCGCGTCGTCTCTTCTTCTTCTTCTTCTTCTTCATCTTCTAAGTCCCGCTAAACGCGGATATAAGTAATATATAATATAATCTCTTCGCATAGCGAGAAAGTGCCATATATAATTCAAGAGCCGTGTGACTGTGTTTGTGTGCGTGTTGAGTTCTAGTGAGCATACGTCAAGTGTTCAATAATAATTGTTCGTTACGAGATAAGAGTGCTCATAATATATAGTGTTTGCCGTGCTGTTGTGTATAATATACGTGTGTGTGTGTGCCTGTGCTACTGTGCGTTTCGGAATACCCGCAACAAATTAGCCTTATCAAGCGGCGTTTCATTATACATTGGCGCTTTGATTGCTACACACAGCAGTAGCAGAAATCAGCAGAAAGCAGCTGTGCTCGCACACAAACTATTTGCTCGTGCAATACATACACACGACATTTTCTGACTCATCCGTGTGATAAGTGCCGTATAACAGTAGCCAACAACAGCTCCGAAAGAAAAACAAGTTGCAGAAGCCGAAAAAAAGCTCTCCTTCGCCTGTAACTGCAATCGGGCGCCGCGTGGAGTCGCAGCTGCAGCAGCATGTCGAGCTTCGTTCGATTATAATTTCGCGCGATTCTCGGATCTTCTCTCGTCGCCATACAGAGAATCGTTATCGTTGTCAATTGACATGATCAAGCACCGCCACAAGAAAAACAACGACGCCGCTACTCTGGTACGCGGCGTCGGTGGCAACGTCTCCGCGCGCTCCCGCAGCGATCTGCACCGCAGCCAGAAGAACCAGCAGCAGCAGTATCCGCCGCAAGTGGTGCGACGGCGCAAGCTCAGGGGCAGATCGGTATCGAGAAGCTGGCCCGGTACGCCCAACACGCAGTCCATCGTGTCGACGACCTCTTCCGAGGTAAACATGTCATAAACACACGCACACGCGTACGAGCGCAGTTCGAGATATAGTAGCAGTACAGAATGCCTCGTGTAGTAGTATATAGTACAATGTGTGCGCGAGTTGTTATTGTTATTGTTATCGAGTATGCGAGCGATCGCAGCAAATAGCGTCTGCTATGTATATGTATACAATAGAAATACGACTGCGCGCGTGCCTATATATAACCCGCAAATAAAATTTTGTACCTTATCGAGCCCCCGAAAGGGTGAGGTCTCTACGTCCTGTCGTATACGTATACGTGCCTCCCGATATAGACGGAAATAATTTTGCGTAATTAATGGGTTATTGGAACTTTCCTTCCATCTATATGGGACGGGTGCTGGGCTCTGTATTAGGTCGACCTTTGCTCGCTGCTGCCACTTTCATTGGATTTTCATAAACGAACGACGAAGTATGAGATATGGGAGAAGTTTTTTTTGTATATTTTGTTGCAGCCATGTATGATCCGATTATTCGGATGAGAAATTTGCTGTGTTTTTTTTCGGTTACACATAATATCGAAGCTAGAGCGCGCGCGTGCAGAAGAAAAATCATATGCTGTTATCGTTATTCTGACCAGCTGATATCCGCAAGCTATACAGTATTCTTCTTGCGAGTCCGAGAGAGTTTCGGAAGATCAAAGTATAAACATGGCACATTCGCGATAAGATAAGCAAAAAAAAAAAAACGAGAAAAAATTATTCAAGTTTTCGAAGAGAGCTGAAAAGAAAAAGCGAAACTTTCGAGTGAAAAGCTCTGCAACAGCTCGCTCATTAAGATTATTATATTGTCTCGTTTTTACGCTGCAGGTTTCATTTTGATTGGCTCCGCACGAGTCAAGTTTTTAATTCGCAATGACTCGGTCGTTCGAGGATTCATAAAAGAAACTAAAAAAAACAACGGTTTCACAAATATACGACCGAGTATAATTGTACACACGGCGAAATAATCATCAGCGAGTTAATAATTCCTACTCTCCGCGGCAGCGCGGTGGTGGTGTATTATTGCACTTGCAGCGAAACCGAAATTGTTAAAATTGGCGAGTCGTTAGAGGACTGCTCGTATATGGGCTATTCCACAACAGGTGTTGCAGGCCCAAAAAATGAAGTTGAAAGTAACCATTTACTCTTCAAGAACACAATGAAAAATGAAAATCCTGAAGAGCACAGCCCCCTAGGTCCAATCCTCATGGATCTACAGGGGCTCAAAGTTGGATTTTCATGGTTTGAGGATATTCTGTTTCTTACTCTGCTTTTCTGGGGGACATAAGAAAAAATTTTTAAACCATGTTTTTTTATGTAAAATTTGATGTAGAATTCAAATCTGTACTCAGATGAGACATTAATAACCTCAAAACCCCTTGAAATAGAAAGTATGGTGTAATAGGACATAAATGTCAAAAAAAAAATATGTTCGTATACCTCAAATCAGCCCATATTGTAATATGTTCATCGATACACCAAAATACAACTTCTGATAAAGTTTGGTAACTGAGTCTCCATTACAGACAATTTGGTAGCTAGCGAAGAGGCAAAAAACATGGAAAATGAGGAAAAAACCATGTTTTTTGGGCTTTCAACAGCTACATAATGATCTGTAATGGAGACTCAGTTACCAAACTTTATCAGAAGTTGTATTTTGGTGTATCGATGAACATATTACAATATGGGCTGATTTGAGGTATACGAACATATTTTTTTTTTGACATTTATGTCCTATTACACCATACTTTCTATTTCAAGGGGTTTTGAGTTTATTAATGTCTCATCTGAGTACAGATTTGAATTCTACATCAAATTTTACATAAAAAAACATGGTTTAAAAATTTTTTCTTATGTCCCCCCAGAAAAGCAGAGTAAGAAGCAGAATATCCTCATACCATGAAAATCCAACTTTGAGCCCCTGTAGATCCATAAGGGTTGGACCTAGGGGGCTGTGCCCTTCAGGATTTTCATTTTTCATTGTGTTCTTGAAGAGTAAATGGTTACTTTCAACTTCATTTTTTGGGCTTGCAACACCTGTTGTGGAATAGCCCATATATGGTACATGTGTATGTGTGCACGTACTTTACGGATATATTCGCGCAGCAGACGCGCGACCTCTTATAATGCAGGCTAGACGGAGTTAAGACCCCGCGCGTGGAGAGTCTTATTTTTAGCCTCTCTCTCTCTCTCTCGCGGAGTTAATAATAATATTTTAACGACACATCGATTTAGCTCTCCGCTTGCTCGCACTCGTTTTCTATATAACGATAATCGCTTTATATATACAACTGCGAACCTCGTAAAATACCTGTGTGTGCCTGCGTTGTATATTGTATATTTCATGCACTGCTCGACAAGGCACGAGCTGCCGATCGTCGTCGATTCGTCGAGCTCGCGTTATATTTCATTTGTGTTTCTCCTGTAATCGTTGATATACGATATATTCTGGACGCAGCTTATTGTGGAAAAAAAAAATGTTTTTTTTTTGACGCTTCAGGTGTTTCCAAAGTTTGATCGTAAACATTATGACCGAGGTGTCATGACTCTGAGCTGTCTTCGCAAAAATACCGCTCACGCGCGCGCGCGCGTTTCAATGACTTTTCGAAAAAGTACACACGAAAAAAATGCC
The DNA here is from genome assembly GCF_000599845.2 of Trichogramma pretiosum. NCBI lineage: Eukaryota > Metazoa > Arthropoda > Insecta > Hymenoptera > Trichogrammatidae > Trichogramma > Trichogramma pretiosum. The sequence goes on along the minus strand of NW_019641703.1, from coordinate 4,365,629 downwards.
GCGCACTAAGCCCCTGTCGTCGCGACGCTCGAAATAAATAAATAAAAAAATGTACGCTACCGTCTACCTAAAAATTAACGATGCAGTCATATTATCGAGACAACAGATGCAGCTTAAAAAGCTCCGGTTATTCCCCAAGCTGCTGTAGCTATCACACGCACGCATATATAACGAGCCTTAATAACGTGCCAATAATAACGCTCATTGTACAAATCGTTAAATTTGTACGTCCGCGCGCAGCGCAATAATATATGGGTAAATACCTCCGAAAGTCTGCGCCGCGACTTTCTAAATCTTTATATACTTGGCGTTGAGGCGAAAAGCAGGCCGCGCCGCGCGTTGTAGAATTTTTTTGCGCGAGTCCGCGTATATTTATACGTCGCGAGTATGGTGCGTATAATCCGCGTATACGCGTGCTGTATAGCAGTAGTAGTATAGAGATTACATTGCCTTCGAGGCATTTAAAAATAAGAAAGAGAAACGGAGTATATAGCGCCTAAAGAGATGGAATTTCAAGGTATGCCCGTGGCCGCGCGCGCGGAGAAAGGAGTAAATATTTTCGTATTATATCGATATATTCGGTGTATTAACGTATACGCGTCGAAATTATATCCGTACACCCCTCCACACACGCAGAGAGAGAGAGAAAGACTCGATTTGTTTAAAGAAACAATCAAAATCAAGGTTTCGATCCTCGCGGGCGCTTTATTGAAAAATAATTTCGTTCTCGCCGCGCGGTTCGTATAACATACGAGAGCGAGAGAAATTTTTGGCATATTTCGCTGATAATAAATTGTATATACACACACGTGCTCTCTCACGTACGTGCACACCTTTGATATTCATAAAACTCCGCTGCTGCTGCTGCATGTATAGCACATATCTGCATATATATAGTTGCTACACGACGTCGACGTCGTGGCCGCGCGTATTCGTACACAAGGCCAAGGTCGTTCGGTTTAACGAATGGCCAACAACAGGTACATATCGCAGTGGTGTGTGCTGCAGTAGTCGCTACCGTTCGCTCTGCATATTATAAACGTATACGAGGCTTTGGCTCTTTCATCATTATTGTTATTATTTATCTTCTTCTTTTTATTTTCCCTCCTTTTTATGCTGTGCTGCATGCACAGCGTAAAGCTCGCTCGCTCTCGTTCCTCTCTCCGATAGTAACGATTTTTTCGTCTTGCGCAATATTTTCTCACGGGCTCCGATAATATTGGAAATTGGTGCATACGTACCCTACTTACGCGATACGTATACGGCAGCGGCATCGGCAGCCTTTTCACTTTTCAAAGTGTATATTACAAGAATGAATGGGTGTATACTATACGTTCGGTGCGGTGCAGTGAGCAGAGCACACGCGATATCTCTGCGTTAATGTATAATGCGCGCGGCACATACATGCTCGCGGGCGAACGATCGCGAGCGATCAGCGATGATTCATTTCGCGGATACATACGCATATCGGCGACGGTTTCAGCGAAAAACTCTTTTCTGCGCATCGATGACGAGCTCTCCGCGCGGCCCGAGACAATCATTACTTATTCTCGAAGATATATGCGCGTGCACATGCATCATAATGAAAAACCTTACATGATTAATGCCGCATTATTATACATAAAGCTGCCGAGCGAGAGATGAAAAAAAAGAAGAAGTGAATTGTGAAAAATATCCGCGCGGATATGCGTGGACGTAGATAAATGTAAAAAAAAATTGATAGGAGAAACAAAACGATACGAAAGAGTTCATAAAACAAGGACGGGCGTGATATACACACATCACATCGTGGCATATGTAGTGCAATCGAACGTTATACAATTCAAGAGTCGACCGCGCACACACTAGACTACCTGCAATACGCACGACATTTTTCGATCTCGATATATAGAACGCACTCGACGACGACGACGACGACGACTACTATACGTTTTGTTATGTACACGTAATGTTCGTATTGTTTTCTATACATTTTCATTACGCGCGCGCGCGCGGAATCGGTTGCGTCGACTTGGCATAATAATTATTTAGCGCAACGTCGTATGTAATACGCGTAATATATATAACGCAGCGTGCGACCGATTTAATTTTTTTTTTTTTCAATCATTGCTGAGAGCGAGCGTCAGTGTCTTTATATATAAGTTCATACATTTTTTTTGTCCCTGCAATATATGTGACATAAAGCGATCGGACGGTGGGAAATGAAAATAAAAAGTTGCACGCAAAATTCAATCTTTATCGTAATACACATGTATAGTCGTGGAGAGCCCGATAATCGGCACATCGTACGGGAATTTCAATTGTTTACGCTGAATAAACAACGAGAGCTTTGTGCAAAATCGACCACGACGCAGCGCGTTTTATATTCGGAATACTCGACGACGAGCGTCACTCCCACAATAACGGAGCGCGAGTGTCAAGCGTTTTTTTTTTTTTTTTTTTATTTTGATTTTCGTTCGCGTGCAGCGACATGTATTATTGACAGCGCGTGTGCGATCTCTTCTTCCGCCAATACATATCCCAGCTCGTACACAGGGGGGGTAATCGTAAATCGCATTTACACGCGGCTCTGCCATTTATCAAATTTAAAAAACCGAAAAAAATTGAGTACAAATTTTTTCCATTTAAAAGTCGGCCATGTGCGTGTACCGTATTACGTCAAAATGTCTTTACTGCCTGCTATAATGCACACAGTCTCCGCGCCGTGCAGGAAAGAAGTAAACGAAAAAATTCGTTCGCTACACGAATTTTCTACGACACATTTACAAAGGCGCGTGTATAATACGTATAAAGGATGGAGCAGCAGCAACAGACATTTGCACTAGTATAGTACGAGCAGTGGAAAAAGAAAGAGAGAATCATTCGCGTGAATCAGTGTATCAGCCGGAAGTCCGGCCCACGAGTTCCTGCGACGCGACTCGTCACTCTTGGCTTCCCTCATTTTTCTCTCTCTCTTTCTCTTTCTCTCTACTTTTTTTCGTATTTATACTCGCGATATACACGCGCAGCAGTGGTCGTGCGCGCATGACTATACCATCGTATATTATACGCGCATACATACAGCATTAGCAGTGTTATAATACGCCTGTTGGGGGGGAAGAGAGGGGAGCTATCCTACAAAAAAAAATAAAAACACAACATAACGACACTTTTCTTCGTGTTCGTTACAAAAAACAGGAGCTCGCAATATTTTTGTGAGCGCGCGCGCTGACAACCGCGAAGAGACGAATTCCATTCGCCCCGCCGTACGCAGTTGTGGCTGGCGGACCGAGAGTTGCGATATTAGTTTTGACATCGCATCGCCGGCGCACGCGCAAAAAAAGAGAGCAAGAAGTAAACGTGTATATACGTATTTCTCGTTAAAACTGTATTATCTCGTTGGCACATATTTATACGGTTGAAAAAAAAAAGATCCGATGCGAGAGACAGACGGAGAAAAAGAGGCAAGAAGTATGACATTTTTCGTGAAAAACAGACCTCTCGACGACTCCGACTCGACGACGACTACGACGTGTCAATGGGTTCCATCGTTTGATAAATGCATCTCTCTCGTTACACTTGAGTTGTCGCGCTGCCGCGCGCACATACAGACACTCGTTATCGTATAGACTATACGCGTTTTTTTTTTTTTTTTATTCTCTCAAATCGAAAAATTGTCTGTTGATTTATGATAAGGATTTCCTTTGTCAAATCCTTTTCCCCGCGCAGTTATTTATAGATAGGCGCGCGTACCGTGCGAATGATTCTCTCGTGTGATTTGGAGAGAGGAAATTGAACCATTTCAAGCTTGAATTTTTTTGCTGATACGTCCCTTTTCTTATAGTTATAAAACAATTCGATTTTTTTTTATTATAACGATTCAGTTAAACGAAACGTTTAACGTATTATGCAAATATATAGATGTTTATCCTGTTAAAAAAAGTATATTATCTTTCGATGCTTCGAAAAAAGGAACAAGGAGTATTTTACGATGTTGTTGTTTTTTCTGTCTCGCACAGATCGACTATCCGGAAGTACACAGCGGCAGAATGCATCGACCTCCGCAGGCTCATCCTATCAGCGACCATCGACAAGTCAACTTGGTCTTCGAGGATACGGTAAGTCGAGCTCTTTCTCTTTCTCTGCGGACGAGGCGCTTTTATCCTCTCTGGCTTGCAGTGCAAGACTGACTCCGTATGTGCGCGAGTGTGTGTTTGTCTACTTACGTGGCATTTCTGCAGTGTGAGCCAAATCTCCCTGGCAGCCCAGGATAATGAATCAGTTTGTATCTATTGGACCGGGGATTGCTTTCGGGTTCCGTACGAGACGCCGCGCTGCTTCTCTTAATCCCCCCGGGAGAGAGAGCGAGAGAAGGACCGACTGATTTTTCGCTGCGGTCTGCGAAAAACCATCCAACGAGTATAAGAACAAAACAGAAACGAAAAATACAAAAATCTCCGTCCAATTTCACGTTTTATTTCTTTATATACATTTTTTTTTATTGATCAGCTGTGCAGCAGCACGTCATTCTCTCTCTCGTGTCTTCTCTGCCCTATCTCTACACGGGCTCACTCTTTTCGCATGAGCGCGTTTTTCTTGGCGATGTGCATCCAAGCTCGCCCCGATGGAGTTTGGCTTTTTTCTTCTCGCTTCTTCTTTTTTTTTTTCGTTATATATACTTGAATATTTTACATATTTCTTTGCACTTGACTCTCGTTACCTGTCCGCTCGAATTTCACCTTACTCGGAGCTGATACTCAATACATATTACATAGCAGAGAGAGAGAGAGAGAGTTCAATATTCCGAGAGGGTTCGCTATCACCTGCACACCTTAGCTCGTGATTCCCTTGATACATCAGAGCCCGTGTTATTGAGACGCAGCTGCGCATCTATATATATACGCGCACACCTTAGATACAAAAACCTGAAAACCTATAATGTACGTACGTATTAGCTGAGCGTCTAAAACGTGCGCGCGAGCTTGAGAAAAACACGTTACGTGCGTTTCAGTGTTGGTCGCTTATAAAGACTTTTTCCAAAGATTATGCAAATGGGTGTATTACAATTTAATTTTTTAATCTCCAGCTCTCCGAGATATGGTATTATAACAAGTTTATTTTGAGCGTGTGTGTTTGTGTGTGCCTGTGTACATCGTTCGGATAATGTATAAAAGAAAATCAACAACTTATTACTTATATATAAACCTACTTCGTTGGCCGGTCCACGGCGATGATGATGTCCTTGCAATCGAACACCGCATCTTCAACGGAGCGTAAAGTTGTTTCGCTTGCAAAATCCATATACCCTGCCTCGTATATGTATACTCTGCGGTCATGAGCGTTTAAAGAGAATATATTGAGTAAATGCGTGCGATTAAGCGTTAGGTAACTCTTCGCGCCCCATCCACTCTGATTAATATTCATATGAGATATATATTGAAAGGTACAAAAAAAAAGAAATCATAGTTATATATATTCCATAAGCGAGAAAAAAAAATTATGCAATCACTTGTTTCGTGGAGAATGCGTAAAGATCAAAATAAAAAAAAAATGTTGGCAATGAAATTACCAGAAACGTTGAACTCTCTTAGTCACGATGATCGTTTGATCGAAAAACGAAGAGGAAAAATTAAAGAAGAAGGAACAATAATGATAACAGCAACGGTATAATAGGTACTATAAAGACCGGAAAGTGCGTTGAGGGGGCCACATATCGTCGTATATACGTATACAGTGTTCCGCGCTCGTGCCTCGACCCATAAGCCCTGACAGGCATGGCAAAGGCAAAACGGATGCCACAGCGCACCTTCCTATGTATAAGAAGTCACAGGTGCGCGCGCTCTTTACGATGCTCGGTGCATCTCTTTTCAGCCGGTACACACACACACACGGACGGACATATAAGTATTATATTATAAATGATATATGGGCGTAATATGCGGCACGCAGCACACATAACGGAGCGCCCCATCCCATACAAAATAATATTACGTATATATATTTTGTCCGTGTGCGTCCGCATGATTCGATGTTTTTCTTCTTTGCCCGAGCGGACGTAATGTACGTTTGAGCTTATTGATCTGGCAATACAAATGAAATCGTAATATGTATGTTACATCGAATTAAAACGTCACACTCAGAAACGCGAGCGCGTGTTGAAACGATAAAGATTCGGAGTAGATAGGTATAAATGAGGTGCAGAGAGACATATATACTATATACGACTTGCGTGTTTTCGTACATTTATGTTTACATATTACGAAGCCGCGAGAGGGCTAACGAAAAAGAAAGAAAGAGACAGAGAAAAGTGATATCGATTTTTATATTTATATTCCATTTTCAATACAGATTTTCTCCGAGCCGTATGTATACGCGTATAGGCTCTGTCGATTATGAGCGCAATCACTTGCATCAATCTCCACGTGTATATATACCTGCTTGTAAGTGTCGCTGAAACGTGAGATAATGTTCGTGCCTTAGATAAATACTCTTATTCATAAATAAATTCCCTCTTTGCATATCTCAACGTTATACAGGTATATCGTATGTAATATAGTTGTATAGACCACACGCAAAAAATCGATACTACGTAATACACGCATGCAGCAGCAGTCTGGGAACTCATCAAAATTCAACGACACACAAAATGCAAACAGCGATAAAAAAATAGAGAAAGACACGCCTGCGTAAATGTGAGAGAGCTTTTACGATGGCTGCTGTTGCTGCTGCTGCTAGTGCTGCTCCTTTAACGACGTCTATTCCGCCGGTTTGACTCCAAGAGAGATAGATATACTACATATAATATGCGCGCACGCACTCGTGCATCTTATCATACGCGTGTTTTCGCTCTTCTTTTTCATATATTACACTTCCTTACCTTCGTCTTCGTGGCTCGAGCTCTCGGCTCTTAATCTCCGTCTTAATTTTCTTCGTCTCCACTTCGGCGTCGTCTTCCGCATATTCGACATTGTTGACTTTGTATGTATGACGTTTCGCGTCTCGTCGGGCCGGGGAGTTTGTTATTAATGCTCGTCGCAGTGTAAAATTAATAATTGCGCTCGGCTCGGCTCAGCTCGTCGTCGTCGTCGTCTCTCGCGAGCGAGCTAGCTATGCGTGCAGCGCGCAGACACCCAAGGTAAAGGATATATAATGTGCGCGCCGCGCCGTGTGAGTTATATTAAAATGACGTTCTATTATCAACTTGTTTATGAAAAAATTTTTTGAATTTTTAATGCGCGTATTATATACCCTTCGGGCGTTTCGTATTAATACAATATTATACGCGCGAGTGCGAAGGTCTCCTCTGATGAAGCTCAGCAGCAGCAGCGGCAGCGGCGGCAGCTGCTAATTGATTATCCTTTTTTCGTTTCGCTTGCAATTTTATTTTTTTTTTTTGTAATCCGAGGCAGAAGAGACAATTTTAATTATGCTAAATTTTTTATTCAGCCTCCACCGGTGTATCATTACATTACCGAAAAAACTAATTATTCAGTCTCGATGTTATTATAAGTGCGGATCAAATTGGCTATATAGCCGCCCAATGACATCCGAATGAGTCAGAAAAGATGATATATCGACGTATCGTCCATTACAAACAAAAAGGCTGTGAACGGCAAAAAAGAAGAAGCAGAAAAAGAACGCTAAGAAAATACATTAGTCCGTGACACGTCGTTAGATTAATTCATCACGCGAAGAACAACAAATAATTCGATGCGATGTTTATTTTTAGAAATATACTTGTTCTTCTTAAATACCTTTAAATTTTCACGCCCACATTCGTTGCACGAGGCAAAACGCCGTATTGTTCGCGTATTTCTTCTCTTTTTTTTTTACGCATTTCCAAGGAACTAGTTGTTTTTCCTGCTTTTTCTCGAAACTCCATAGTGCATACTATACAGTCTTTAAAACGTCACTCTACGCTAGACCGCTTGTTTTTGCTCGCGCATAGAGCACGAACGAAAGTCAAGTGTATCTATTTCTTACAGAAATGGAACGTAACAAAAAAAAGAACCGAACGAGCTTTTATATTCTCCATCGCTTTCAAACTTTTTCGTTTTGGCATTCACAAACGTGATCCTGCTATATAAGTTTCAACGTATTCAAATATAAAAAAAATTTTTTTTACGCACAGCGAAGGGTGCTCACAAAGTCTCGAGATCGCGCAACAACACACAATACGCGCCCAAACGACGTACTACACGCGTAGTTTGACAAAATGATTTCACGATTTCCGCGTTCGTTTCAATTTATAATCAGCTTTAGAGCAAAAATCTGGAATTATATACGTATACACGTACCTCAGCGCGCCTTGCTGAGACTTTCGTAATCAGCGTGTACTTGATATTTACAAGTGCGCGCACAGCTAGCTCGAGGTTCATTAAGAAACAAGACGTCTCTTTTCAGCCCAGCGAAAGAGAGAGAGAGAGAGAGATGCTCCGCGACTATTATATCTACGCGGCGTTGCTCGAGCTTGGGACGTCAATTAAATCTATTCGGCGTGCAATTCGCCTTGTTTTTCGTCGTGTCGCGTCTATAAACGAGAGCTATATATAACGTCGGTCGGAGTTAGGAGGCGACGGGAGTGATAAAAAAAAAGAAGGAACAAACGCATCGAAGCGTACGTCGTGTGAAAAGATGTCGGATACACGCGTATTTTTTTCCGCTCGTTACTACGATGTACAGAGGACGATTCGTGTACAATACAAAATATCGATATAATCCATCAAGATAAGTTTTATTTTATCGTGATTAAAATCATACACCATGGTGGGCTTATACTGTGTACAATAGCCATCATGACAACTATTATAATCAAACGCTGATAATAAGAGTTCAAAATAAACATTGCTCTCTTTTCGATACATAGTAGTATTGTATATATACAGTAATTGTGTCGCTGGGTTGTGAATCAATTATTACTCTCGTGATTGCCTGCCATCATATACATACCAAGAAGATATCCGCCAAGTGAATTAAAACGTCGAGTGCAATTAGTAGATCGATAATAATATAATAGTTCTTTACCTTCTGCGCTCTCACTCGCTTCTATGCGTGTATATAGCTGGAAATGCATCTCTCTCTCTCTCTCTTTCTCTATGTACACTCTTGTGCTCGGCAATAAACGCGCGCGCGCACTCATATATTATATACACAGCAACAGCAGCAGCAGCTGCTGCACAGACTCCACTACTAGCAAGTGTGCGAGCGAGAAGGTCGAAAGTTCAATCTCGGACGCCCTATTGAAAATGTGTGCGAGAGCTCGTGCTACCCAGCAGCAGCAGCTCCGAGTGAAATTTCAAAGTCCGCGCGTACATCGTGTGCACGCGAGGTTGAGGGGGCGAGGAGGAGAAAAAAAATCTCGGGCGTACGTATAGCGTTAATTGCAGTGCGCCCATTGATACACTGCACACGACATCGATGAATCATTCCTATATTCCTTCGCTCTTGGCACAGAGAGATAATAGTGTACCAAACGTCCAGTCGTTGATTCTTTTACTCGAGAGCTCGGTCTGTCTCTTTGAACTTGAAATTTGATTATTTCGTTTGTGTCGGGTCTTCGTCCTATATCATATGAATTTATCGCTGGTACATTGCCTGCAGTAATTTTTCCATTTCTCTCCTGTATGAAGCTTTTACGCGCGCACAATTTGTGCGCGGTTATTATATTATATACATGTGATGCACAAGAGAGAGAGAGAGAGAGAGAGCTGCGAGACTCACTTGTAAGTAATCACTACACTTCGGCTGTATGTATACGAGAGATGATGAATTCGTTCGGGGCGCGCGGGGGCGTGTGACTCACGATCGTACAATATATATACGCATGGTCAGTGGATTGTATGCGGGACGGTCGAGACTTATAATATTAAACACATATGCAGGCAGGCACAGATGTCCGCTATGTAATGCTAAGAGCTGTGCGCGCGGCATCCCTAAGTATCGATTTTCTTCCAATTTCCATCGCCACCCCCGCGGCTACTTATATTATATTTACGCTTTCGCCTTTCACTCCGCACGTTTACGATACGTATAATACACCCGGGTGCTGCTGCTGCCGCTGCTGCAGCGATCGAGAGCTCCAACAAATTTTTTTTTTCCTCGCCGACAAACTCGTTTCTCGCTCGCGCGCGTGCTTACACCGCGGCCTGCACCTCTATGTATATATGCGTAGTATATACGATACTTTGGTGCTTTATCCGGTTATACGAGTCACACAAACGATGGAAAATATATTAAAGTTGTAGCCGAGTAGTCGCAGCAGCAGTAGTAGTAGTAGTAATATCGAGAGGCATCGACGATTAAAAGGACGCGAGAAACGTCGCTTGCTTCGCGTTTGGAGAGAAAGCCGGGAAAATTCGTTTGGTTTTTTGTCGTCGCTGTCGTTGTCGTTGTTGTTGTTGTTGTCTCGCCACGCGCGCGCATTTTCTACTAATTAAACGACGTACATAAATTCCGGCACCTTTGTGGCCAGCGCTCGAGAGAGCTTTTTCAGCTTTTGCCGCGAGCGCAAACACTCGTCCCGTTTCGTTGTTGTACTTCATGTGTGTTGCTGCGCGCATTGAGATATATAACGCACGTGCACGAGCCAGCTGCGATATAATATAATGCGAAAGAATAGCATAATAGAGCAGAAAACAGTGCTTAATTTTCGTTAACTCGAGCCCGCGCCCATGCCATTGTTGTAACATATAAATAAAGTTGCATCGGGGAGTTTCTTGCGTTACAGAGAAAATATAACGCAACAACGTAGTTACATGTATAAGAGCGAGTCTCGAGACTCGTCTCTCTCTCTCTCTCTCTCGACGCATTTTCGATCCGCTGCTGCTGCTGCAGTTTACCAAGAGGCCATTCCGCGCACGACGACGGTATGATATTTTTCAAGAGAAGATGATGATCGTTTCTCTTGCGAATTGCGACGACGACAACGACGTAGATTGCACGAGAGTTTCTGCTGCAGCGGATGATGATGATGATGGCTTTAATGACGAGAAGGTCAAGTTTGCCGCTAATTGTTATAAACTTCGTCTCTCTCTGTCTCTGTCGAGTTTGTTCGCCGGTATAATATAACACAGCAGTATAGCATCAGCTACGAGCGACGATTAACCCAGAATTTTTTTTCCGCTACTGTATATCATATACTCTCGTGCTTTTTTGTATACGTATACCTATAATACGACGCGACGTCGTATCAATTTTCGCGGCAGGCAGCAGCAGTAGCTCGCGACACTTATAGAGAAAATCATCTAATTGCTCGTCTCGATTTATAAATTTGATACCGTAGTTGAGTTAGGAGGCAGCTCGGTGTATAATATAACGAGACAAATGTCGCGTGCAGCTGCAAAAGTTACGAGAAGAGAGAATTCAACGAGACGAATTTATTATGTCTTTTTTCGTAACAATAATTCATGCTCCACAGACCGTTATTCAATATATCCGCCGCGAGTTTTCTTTATCAACGGCTTATGTATATTTCGCTCGAAAAGCTCGAAGCTGAAAAAAAAAATCGCCATCGCGATAATTTAACGTCGTTATAATATCTAACTCTCTTTCTCTCTATTTCGCATATATAGCTTTTCCACTTTAATGCGCGACGGCAAATTGCTTAAAAGACTTTATAAATTATTCGCCTCTCCGCGGACTTATATCATTATTTTATCACGATAAAAGCCTGCGCTCGCGAAATATAAACGTTCATAATATAAAGTCCCCGGCTATTTCTACCGTACGCATTCGAACTCGCGATACATAAACTTTTAATCGTGAAAATCGAGACAGATATTGGGAGCATTATAAACGCCCGCTTTGATTTATGCTAATTTGAAAACTGACACACTCAGCGGTCGGCCGCTACACGCGGGGCCATTTCTCTTTATACAAACGCGCGAGACTCGGTAAGTGTATCTACGCACGCATACGTGTAAACAAATACACACACACAAACATACACAGGAGATGTACCGCGCATTAGTCTCGCGACTCTTTAGTGCGTATACACTTACGTATACTTTCCCTTTTCTAAAATTTCCTGTAAAAAAAAAAGCTGCGCGCGAGCGTATACTATATAATGTTTACTAAGACTGGAACGGATACTCTGAACTCTCCATCCGTGAGAAATTGCTTACGAATCGACTTCGGAGTTAAAGAAAGAGAGAAGAAGACAAAAAGAAGAAGAAGAAGAAGAATCGCTTCTTTGATTTTCCATTCACGCGTATGTGTGTGTAAAAAAAAAATAAACCTTCGCGCGCCAATGTATCGGCAATACATTATATAGGAGAGAGAGAAAAAAAAAGTCTCTCTCGCGATCGGCAATCGTTCGAATGGCACGTCGAGCATTCGAGGTTGATAAGGCTTTGCTGCTACAGCCGATCGAATCGAAATAATAATATACACACACGCGCGCGGCAGGCGAGTCGTCGATTGTTTTATCAAATCGCGACGATCGATGCGCGCGCGCGCGCGGTGAACAGTGTTGTTGTCAACATTCCCCGCGGGCCGCGCGTGAGCTTTTTAGCTTCTATAATAATGTGTATAATAATGAAAATATGCAGCAGCGATGGTCGTTATTACGAGGATGGACGAACTAATCGCTTTTTAATGATTTTCAATAATTATCAATGATTAGTTATAGTGTAGTCGTTAGTTAAGGTTTTTCCCCTCGCACGAGCGCGAGTTTGCATATCGGCTTACTGGAAGTCATTTTCCATTAATAAAGTGAGAAATTCAAGTCACTGATTAACTAATTAAAATAAAAACGAAATGACATTACAAATTTATATGCAACGTATAATAATAATAATTGATAGAATCGCCGTGTGCAAGTAGTCGTGCAGTTTGATTTTCTCGCGCTGAACGGCAACGGCGGCGGCGGCGGCGGTGGCAGCAGCTTTAGTGTGCAACAGGGACAGAGCCGCCGCCGTCGCCGCCGCAATCGAGAGAGTCGAAGTGTGTTGTAGTGTGCAGCAGTGGCGGTGGTGGAAGGGATAGAGCGAAAAACGCACACACAGGCGAAACTTGAACTGCACACACACAGACATATACATAGCAAACGAAGTATCGTCGGGCTGCAAGAGAGCTGCAGCAGCACACGGTATACTATATAGGAGCGGAGTACTGCTAAGAGCAACGAGTGCGAGCGAAACAGACGTATAGTACGACGATATACGTGTGTGTGTAAGTATAGGCCAGCCGCGTTTCTCGTGTATTTGCGAGCGGAGTGTTCGCAGTGTGTGCTGCGTTGTATAGGTCGACTTCCGAGCGCTGAGCACGGAGTAGAGAGAGAAGGCAGCGCCTCGTTCTCCTCGTTCGCACACACATACAGCAAGATATATACGCGGCTCGCTCGGCTCGCTCGTTCGCGTTGTATTTTATATTGTGCGCGCGCGCGCCGCGACAGTCAGTGGAATTCGCTGCTGCCGCTAGTATATAGCGAGAGCAACAGTTCTCTCTTTTTCGGCTCTCCTCGCCATCTCCTCCGCACGCTCTCCCGCGAGAGAAGGAGACTTGGCGTATTATACAGCGGAGAATTTCGTCCGTGTGTGTATATGTTTTTGTCTGGTGGTGTACGACGCGCCTTTTAGTGTGTGTGTGTTGTGTATATACAAAAAAAGGTATATCACGACGAGTCGAGAGTGTAGTGCGTTGATGCAGTGCAGTGCAGCTTCGAAGTACGACGTCGACCTCGATATTTATTATTTCGTGCGTCGTGTGCTGCTGTGGTGGTGCTCTGTGCTTCGCAGAGTTGAGAGCTCGATCCTACTGGTACAACGTATCCTCGAAGTTTCTAAATAAGAGAAGTTGACTCCACAAGTGCAGCTGCTGTATTGCTGTTGTGTGCGAGTATATATAGTGAGTGCTACAAGTCCGTCTGTGTGCGAGCTGTGTGCGTGCAGTGCAAGCAAGAATCGCGCTCGTGCAGCAGGCTGACTCTCGAGTGCATCGCACCAGGCAGTGTTTCTCAGTAATACGCACGCACACACACACACACACACACGTATATCCGCGCGACTCTCTGTGCGACCGACTGTTCTCTCGAATGTGCTGGCGTGTATAGTATAAGTGTATTTGTGTGTAGTGCCGTGCTGTACGTGTGACTCGATTCCAGGCGCTCTTTCAGCAGCGTACTCTCGCACAGTTTATAACGTACTACAACTATTACAACTCCAACGTTTAGTTCGTGTGTGTGTGTGTTTGTGCGCGCATTCGACATAACTATCTTACTGCTACACGACAATAATATCACGGTAATAAAATAATAAAAGTACAAAATGCTGCTGGTGCCGAGGAGCAGCGACAATAGATTTGGGTGGCTCAGCAACTGACATAAGTGCGTGTGACATGTTGAAAAAGATGTACGAGAACGGCAGCGAGAAAATCAAGCAGCTCAAGATGGATACTTGCAGCGGCATGTATCAAGTGAGTTTTCCAGCTTCGTCTGTCTGTGTACGTTTGGACTCCTTCCATCGAATAATAATAATAATAATAATAATACGATTGATGATGAAACGGCGTGGACATTACGAGACGTTCGACGTTGGACGACGAGAGCCTCCGCGAGGCAGAGCTCCAGAGCTCCGATAATGTTATACCCCAGTCGCGGCGCGCGTGAATCATTCCGTTTCTCACGTTTCTGAGATACATTACGCATCTGTGTATTATGTGTATAAATATATATACAGCTATATACGGCGTATATACTTACACATACACTGCTACGTATGTATCGGAGCAATATATAACTCAGGCCCTACGGCCGTTCGATCTCTTTCTCTCACTCTTTCTCTTTTTCGCGTGTATTATATCGGGAGAGTCGTGCACGCACCTCGGAGCAGTGTTCTGCTTTTTTGTTTTTTTTTTCATATTTCGCATCGAAAATGTATACAAATGGGCCCCCCGATACAGCACCGTTTACGCACACACATACACATATTCCTTAAAGTGCATTATACATATGGGTCCGGTCGTCGTGTGCGTGTTTTGTGTATAATAATACGCGCGCGCGCGGCCTGCGTGTTGTGTAGTATATAGTATACGATATGTATGAATGCGACTTTTCATGGCCGCCGTTTGCCTGCCTGCCTGCCTGCCTGAGCTCTGGCGAAGCCCAACGTAAGAGCCGAGCCGAGCGAGAACGTCGAGGAGCGGAGAGCGACAGGCCCCTGCCATGCCATACTCTGCCGCGCGCCAACTATATAGATACACTGCATCACGGGTCTCTTTTCTCTCTCTCTCTCTTTCTTTCTCGCTCGCTCCGTTGCTCATGGCGTTTTTTATATATAAATAATACTTACTACGTGTATGTGTGTGTGTAGTACACACATACCTATTGCATACACGTTTTACGGCAACGGCAGTTATACAACTCCGAGATTGAACTCTCGTTGTGTTGTGATTGCATTTGCGCGAGAAGCTTGTCTATGATGTCGTCTATGAGCTCTATACAATATATAAATAATATATACGTTTCGTGTTATTATAATGATAAAGATGATGGAAACATGACAGCGAGGAGGAGGAGGAAAAACACTCGGAGAAAGAGAGATATGTGATATTTATTGACATTATCGCTGTGATGGCATTAGGCGCCGAGATTACACGCGTTACGCCGTATTTAAAAAGATCAGTTTGAGTAATAATAATGCAGTTTCGTTCGTTAACGCGCTATTATTGTAAACGAGGAGTCGCCGTCGCGCCCGACGACGACTGCCGTCGTCGCCGCCGGCAATTTCGATAAGGGACCCGTGAGAGAGAGAGAGAGACCCCCCGACTGAAAAAATGAGACGAATCGCGACGCGTTAATGACGTTATTTAAATCTTTCTCTCGCTCGCTCGTCCTATATAACCTTATGAAATGTCGTTGAAATATAATTTTCTCGGCTGGCTGTGTAATATACGTGTACATTTATATGAACGCCCGCATATTGTATATATAGGCAGATGCTCCTACATGGGACCCGTGTGCGTCTATCTTTTTCTCCTATATATAGAGCAATCGCTCGAGTAATATAATACACAACTATACACGATTGTGTGTACGTGTGTGTACCCTCGTGTTTACGTACTAACTACGATACAGTAGGCCGTCGTACACTTACCCGTGAACGCATTAGCAACTATCTGTCGTTTCTGCTGCTACCGCTATATGCAGTTATTACAGAGCCTTTTCAAATATAGCATATACACGACGGTGTATGTTATAATGCCGCGCACGGTGGCCTGTGTGTTGCCCCTTTGAGAAAATTCAATTTTCCAAAGGGAAAAGCACATCGCTTTATGGAATTCGAGTTGCTCAGGCAACTGTATACTTCATCCGTGACCTCCTCTCTCGATCCAGCGCGCCTCTATATTTATATGTATCTCTGTTGTGTGCTGCTGTATATATATATATACCGCCATACACACAAGACACTCGCACAGACACAATATACATAGCAGCATAAACACGTGCATTATTCAAACGAAATGTGAAGTAGGTCGCCGTGTTTTTGTTGTTGTTTGGGTTTTTAAGGGGTAAACCGTTAAAGCGAGAGAGAGACACTCGAACACGCGCGTAGGGGTTCTTTAAATTTTCGCACTGCACACATCGCAACTTACCTTTTAACGATTGTTTGGGTCAATTCGGTTTTGATGATAAATAAACAGAGTCTGGCTCGCGAAAACACACGACTCCTCGATGAATAATCTACGTGTGTTTTGACAGTAAGAGAGTTTGTGTATCGAGTATAATCACGCAGACGTACACACTGGGCTTGCGAGGAATTTTAATGGTGATTAACTCCTTGATTGCATGAATGACTGCATAAATATTTAATGATACTTTGTATGACCAAGGCTTGATGCATTGCTGTAATTTCCTTTGATCTGCTGCATTGTTGTATAAAGTGAGAATGATGATAAATGGGTGGAGGATTTCCATATTAATTATAGTTCATATTAGTGATTCAGAATATTGAATTTATTCATCATACAATTGTTTTCTTTATTGGTGATTGTTCATAAATTGACCAAAATTTTTTTTCTTTTTACAGTTTTCACAAGGTCTCACTGGAAGGCCTGAGCTTTATCAGAAGTCTAATAGAAGTAGTCATTCTAGCGATACAAGCTCAGCTTACAGTGGCTCAGATACCATGACTTCTGTACAAAGTTCATTGGATCAAGATCCAGATGAAGTGGATCTCTCAGGACTAGTGGAGTCCATAGTGGATAGCGATGAAGAGGAAGACCTTGCAGAAAGCATGGATGTGAGTTGAATTTTTTTTTAAGCTTTATCATTTTTTGAGTAATTAAATTTACATTGAACTAATTTTTATCATTTACAGAGTCTCACTGTTAGAGACACAGTCAGGGAATGTTTAGAAAAAGATCCTGTAGATAGAAATGAAGACGATATTGAAGTTCTCTTAGAATTCACACAACATCTGAAAGCGTTCACCAACATGACCCTGGCAGTGAGACGAGCTCTATGCGCAGTCATGGTATTTGCTGTTGTAGAACGATCTGGAATGATAGTTTTAACAGATGGAGAAGAATTGGACAGTTGGAGTGTTCTCATCAATGGTACTGTAGAAGTTGAATTCAGTAATGGAGATGTTGAAACAATGTCAGTAGGTGACAGTTTTGGAATTCTCCCAACCATGGATAGACTGCTCCACAGAGGAGTTATGAGGACAAAGTAAGAATATTTTCAAATGAAAAAATGTTTTAAACTATGTTTTAAAAGAGCATTTGTAACTATTTTCATTCACGATGATTCATACTTTCTATCAATTTATCGCAAAGTTAAAACACTCTTTACCTTGCAATCATGCTCTGTTAAAAATGCTCATATCAATAATATTTAATCAGTAAAAAATCTCAATGTATTATGAATGCCATACAAATACCTACATGATTGATCATTGATAACAAGTAACTAATCGACTTGAAATCTTTGCAGATGCGATGACTGCCAATTCGTGTGCGTAACACAAGCAGATTATTATCGAATACAGCATCAAGGCGAAGAAAACACAAGGCGGCATGAGGAAAATGGCCATGTGATTCTTGTGACAGAACTGCGAGGCTCCTTGGAAGGAACACCAGGTGCTCGCCGCGGACACGTTGTTATCAGAGGCACGGCAGAGCGTTTGATGCTTCAACTCGTCGAAGAAAACAGTATTAACGACCCAACGTACGTTGAGGACTTTTTGCTCACACACAGGACGTTCGTAGAAAATCCGTTGTTCGTTGCACAGCAGCTGCTCGAGTGGTTCGAACAATCGCACGTTAGAGACAAAGTCGCGCGAGTTGTCTTGCTATGGGTCAACAACCACTTCACGGACTTCGAAACCGATCCCGCGATGATGGAATTCTTAGACGCATTCGAAGCTTGCTTAGAAAAAGAAAAGATGCATGGACAGCAAAGGTTAGCCATCAATTCAATCGGAATTATTTGGACTGCTTTTTATGTATTGTGTCTTATGTAAAAATATTTTTAATATTCCAGGTTATTACTCATAGCTTGTGCTGCTAAAGCAAGAACGCGAAACATCGTGTTAACACGGCCGAGCAGAGACGAGGTGCTACATTTTAATATTCTGGGAGGTTACGAAAGAGGTTTCGGCATTTTCATCTCTCAAGTAGAGAAAAAATCCAAAGCCGAAGATGTCGGCTTGAAACGAGGTGATCAAATGCTCGAAGTTAACGGACAGAGTTTCGAACATGTTAATCACGCTAAAGCCTTGGAAATCCTTCGAGGATCAACACATCTAAGCATCACTGTAAAATCAAATCTCTTAGGTAAGATATTTTTCTCTTATCGTTCAATATCGGGTGTGTCATCGTACTAAAATGATGACTATTTATTTGCGATTTGATAACAGTATTATGTCAGTGACCAGGAATTCATTTGTATCGTTACTTTACAGCGTTTAAGGAGATGTTGCAACAACCGGATAACTCGACGCGACCGCGCAATCGGCCCCAAAACAAACCGGAGTATCTTCCAAGGATATCCACTGATTCAGGAATAAGACTATCATCATGCGGTGAACCCGCGACCCCAACTAATAACTCAGTCAATCCAATCAACCCAATCAACCCAGTCAACCCAGCAATTAGTGGAACTATACTCAATCCCTCTGATAGTAACAATACGTCGCCTTGTAAAGATGTGAAAAAAGAGCATAAAGGTTTCATGACTCTTGGGCCAAGAAAAAGGTTTCAGAGGGCTCTTATGAAAATGAATATTTTGCCAAAAAATATGATCAAGTAAGCTTTTATTTCACCCTAACATTTTTATTTTTTTTTATTTTTCTGTTACTAATATTGGAGAAACTAAGGTTTCATTTGGCTTTCAGTGACGGAATGCACGCAGATGATCCGCTTGGTCCTCCACGTTCGCCACCGGGTACTGGACTCGCCAATCAAACTTCAAATCTCTATCACTCGCGTTCGAATCCAGATTTAACCTCACTCTATAGCACGTACGATGAAGTACGTGCACCAGATTATCCAGAACACGTTCTAAAAGTGTACAAAGCAGACCAAACTTGCAAATACTTACTCGTGCACAAAGAAACGACCGCTCACGAAGTTGTCATGTTGGCTCTACGAGAATTCGGTATTACGGAAAGCAGTTCCAATTTTTCATTAGCCGAAGTCAGCGTTGGTGAAGGTGGAATGATCAAACAAAAACGACTGCCAGACCAGTTGCAAAACCTCGCAGAAAGAATCGGTTTGAGCTCCAGATATTACCTGAAAACTAATGGTATATCGGAAACGCTTGTAGCCGATGAGCAGGCACCTGAATTGGTGCGAGAATCGCAGGTGCACTTCCTGCAGCTAAATGCTGGCGAAGTTGCTATTCAATTAACTTTACAAGACTACAGTATTTTCCGACAAATTGAGTCAACAGAATACGTTGACGATCTTTTCGAATTGAAGAGTAAATATGGTACACCAATGTTGAGACAATTTGCCGAGCTCGTTAATCGAGAAATGTTTTGGGTTGTAACCGAAGTGTGTTCGGAACATAATGTCGTCCGACGAAGCAAAATTATCAAACAGTTCATCAAGATAGCTCGCCAATGCAAGGAGTGTAAAAACTTCAACTCAATGTTTGCAATTATCTCAGGTTTGGGTCACGGGGCGGTATCGAGGCTTAGATCTTCCTGGGAAAAGCTGCCAAGCAAGTATCAAAGACTCTTCAGCGACTTGCAAGAGCTTATGGATCCGAGTCGCAATATGAGCAAATATAGACAATTGGTTGCCAGCGAACAAACTCAACCAGCTCCAATCGTAAGTTTTTTTGAATTTTAATTTCACGTTTGTCGATTTCAGTATATTTAATCAATCGTTTTCTTCTCTTTTAGATTCCATTTTATCCAGTAGTTAAAAAAGATCTTACCTTTATTCATCTTGGAAATGATTCCGAAGTAGAAGGATTAGTGAATTTCGAGAAGCTTCGGATGATTGCCAAAGAAGTTCGTAACTTAACGAACATGTGTTCATCGGCCTATGACTTGATGACCATGCTAGAACGTGGAGGGCAACCACCAAGTTCTGCAATGGTAGCGTTGAATCAAATGACAACTGGTACCCAAACTCTTAGTATGTATTTTGATAATTATTGCCAATTTAAATTTCTATTTCACTCGTCATTTTAAATTACTTACTATATTATAGCGACGCAACAAACCGCAACAGTGAAAAGACGTAAAAAGTCAGCGGCAGCACCAAATCCAAAGAAAATGTTCGAAGAAGCACAAATGGTTCGTCGAGTCAAAGCATATCTGGGTGATATGAAAGTCATTACGGACGAGGAAAAACTCCACCAGTTATCGGTTGAGTGTGAACCACACGTTGGACAAGTCGGAGGAATGGCTTCTTCGGTCCCACTCAGTAGCTCGCGGGGCAGAAGACATCCATCTCCAACCTTGTCAACGACGAGCAGTGCTAGTAGTACAAGTGAGGGCAGAAAGAGCATACAAGGTAAACTTTGATTCTTGATTCAAGTTTTCATACTTACTATTCCGTTTTAATGCTGATTGATTAAAGCGATGATTGAAACTTGAATTAGATATCAATAGTTTATTGTTAAATTGCTTTGAAAATCTGTCTTCTTTGAACGTTGTTCTATAGTACTTATTACATCCATACAGGTACGAAGTTTGGAGCAGCGTCGCCACAAGCAGTACGTAAAATGTTAGCCTTATCAGATCCACACAAGACACGACCGTATCAACCGAAGCACTATGCACCACCACCGCTACCGGTACCTGGTTTGGGTATTCACTCGGGCATTGAGTCCTCGCCAGCCGCGCCGAGACGAGTCGGTTCGGCAGGCAGTAGGGCGCCTATGCACGAGCGTTCGCACAGCGACACACCGTCGAGTCTTCCACCACCCGTTGACCTCAGCGCCGAGAGCAGTAGCGTAACAAGCCTGAGCAATTTGCAACCTCTCAGAAAGACTCTGACCAGTGGTGAGTGAGCATTGGTGTTAAAAATTTGTTAGCCTTTTTTTAAAAGCACTCGACACCTTGGCCGCCGTCGTCCTATAATTCTACATTTCTATTTATCTTTTTCTATACTCTCTATCACATACATTTATACACACAATATTTTTTGCATATTGTGTTCAATGGACTGTTAGATTAAGCAGTGCTTGCCTTTGACACAAATCAAACGACTTAATTTTTCCTTTTTTTAACTTTACGAGACACTAAGATTCTACAGTCTGTCTCTTTTGTAGTTCTTTAAATTATACTGATATTATTCATTTCAAACTGAAAATAGTAACTTTAATGAAACCTAATGCTAGCTTTTTTTATGAAACTTGTTTACTGTGACGTTTCTCATTTCTTATAAAGCAAATGTTTTTATATTTATTATAAACCTTTGTATGACTTTCATAGTTATCATTATTTTCGTATTTACTGTTCTCTTTATTCATGAATACATGACTACATACGCCATCATTTTCTGCATTAAAAAAAAAATGAATAACTCCATAAGGCATAGAGAATAGTACGATGAATAGAGATAGAAAAAGATTAAAAGAAAGCACGCGTATACGCGAGGGGATGAGGGTCAACTTAATTTAGACTAAAAAAAGAGAGCTATTTAAAAAATGAGACACGAAAAGATCGTGTGGAATAAAGTCGAGGGTCTCTTCCTTTTGTTTTGCACATGTTCATATAACACACGTACGCGCGCACACGCAATCACATGATTACCCGTGGGTGTGTGTATGTATATTTTTTTGTCCTGGCCTCTTATTTCGAGAGACCAACAAGCGCATTGTTAATGTTTGCTAAATTCCAGTCACGATGTCGGCTCGACTTGGTCATGCAGATTGCACGCGGGTTGTTTTAAAAAATTCACACGCAATTTCAAAATAATAACCATGTCTTGAATACATACACAGATATTGTGAATACCACGTAAAAAAATCTTGAAGTCTCTTTCACACGATAGTAGTGGCTCATGTTATAGTGGCTTTCGATTATCACACGTATGAGCGCAAATTGTAACATATCACTATCAAAAAAACTAATTATTTATCTTATTTTTCAAACAAAATCATTCAAAAAATAATGGAATTATGTTTCACTGATGATCCATCGCTGTATTCTTGTTTTTAGACATGCTTTTGATATACGTATGAAACAGCACACCTTAATTACGCTTATGCTATTTCAGTGTTAGTCATAGATGACATAAATTAATAATTATTTCATTGATGCAACCTACACGTTAAGCTCTTAATGGATGCTTTGATGGATCATTTTAGCGATTCATAATTTATCATCGATTACTCTGTATAAAAGTAAACATCGAAAATCGAGCGAATAGGCCCTGCGGTAACAATATTTGCCGAGAGCATTCCCGTAGTACGTGCGCGCTCGTCTATGAAATAATAATGATAATTAACGAAGCTGTAAAACGGCAAAACGGCAAAAATGAGAGAGAATGAAAAGAGTTGACGGAAATCGTTGATATAATGTCTAGGTTCGGTGACCAGTAGTGACAGTGGTCACAGCACTCAGTTGGACAGTCACAGCGGGAGCAGCGTCGAGGCAGGCGGTAGTCCGCCTCCACCGCAGCGCAGACACTCAGCCATGCAAGGTGCGTATCTTTGTCTCGGGTTGCCAGATGATCGAGAGACTTGAGCTATATTATTGATTATCACATCGTTACTTAATAATAATGCATTACTCATGGTATAATTGGCGCGCCTATATCAAAACGATGAAACGAGCCAATTTCTTCGTAGTACGCGGCTGCTGTACTTTTTTTCTTACTGTGCAGTCTTATTTGTCAATGAGTCGCGTTGTCGAAGATAATTGCTTAGTTTCGTTTGAATTGGTTGACATTTTTCGATTAGCTACTATTGTGATTTTTAGTATTGTAAATATGAGTTGATTAGATGTGTGGTTTTTTTATAGAATCATTAGTTCGGAAAATATTTTTTACTATATTAAAAAAGTTGCAATATGTATGCTTGAATCGAAAAATTTGTCAGACGTTCTAAAACTGGTTCGAAAATGTAAAGATTAACAATCACTGTAATTAACTAATTTTGCACAAAAAGGAATAATACTTCATTTTCATCTGTAAATGATAATCAATAACTTATAACCAAACACGCAGTAGCTATCGGTGCTCGGTATACGAGTTTTCATCCAGTTTTTCGAACCAACCGGCTTTTACATATGATTTTTTGTCTTTTTCATTTGTCTTCATTTCTGCCAGTATGTGCTATGGCAATAAATGCATGTTTGATAAAATAGTGAAAACTATTTCGTTTATAATTATATTATATACTTAGTAAAGTCATTGATGTGGATTTTTATGCATAGTTAAAATCAGTATTATGTAGTTAAATCGGTTGAAAAGTGATAGTGACAAGCAGATTTTTTAAAATCATTTAAATTTTAGAGATTAAATTTTATACAAATTAGATTTTTATATGAAATCATTAGATGCTTGCACACGATTTTTTTTTTTTAATACAAATTATACGGAGATCTTTAATGCCAAAGTTGAATAACCTTAAACAATTTCACAACGATAAATTCTGTTACAAAAAACTACCAAACATTTTATCGTGTACTTTTTATTTCATTGATTGTAAATACTGTGAAAAAAACACATTAAAATAAAAGGTACACTTCATTATCATTTGTAAATATTGTGAATACAATTCAGAACCAGCTATAAATATCAAACCATGATAAAAATCAAATGAAATAAAAAAATTCTCTCTCACGCGTGCGTTAATATAAATATAATAATAAAATGCTGCGAAGCTGAAATTTAAATAATTAAACAAATCTAAAAAAAGTAATAATTCTGTAACGCGCCGCACTTGTCCCTCCTTGTGTGAACAAAAACGCAAAAACAGCAGGTATGCAAGTACTGCCGCCGTTCCCGCACGCGGTCGCGGTGTTACCTCCGTTACCCATGACGCAAGCACGACGCAACCGATTAGACTCAGGGGCCTCGGACGACGATCAGTATCATCACAACAACCACCACCACCACCACCATTACCATCAACAACATCAATATCATCATCACGCTCATCAACATCAACACCAGCTACTGCAGCAACAGTTACAACAGCAGCTACAGCAGCAAGTACTGCGCCGGAAGCAACAGGTGGCTACGACGCCGCCACCGCCGCCCCGCGACAGACATCATTCATTGTGTACGTTCGACGGTGAGTCTGCCAGTCCGAGAATCACATCTCTCTGGCATCCACAATAATTTCATCAGAGTCATCGTCGATGATGGCAATGAGGACGCGTCGTTATAAACTTACTGCTACCCAACCCTCCACCTGATGCATTTCTATTATTGGATATTTATACTGTAATACCACGTGTACTGTGTTTTTATTGTTTGTGCAACTCTACCTTCGTAGGAAACGTCATGGTTACATTGAAAAAAAATCACGATCATACCTCATCAGTGTTATATATTGTTGAAAAGCGTGAATACAAGGCGTCATTAAGATACATAGATTCTTTCTATTTGTCGTCCTTCATGCAGTTATTGAGAGAAATCATTGTATTAATGTAGTTTTTTTTAGAAATTGTACTTGATCATTCATACACAAATCAAAAATAATTGCTTTGCTAAAAAAAAACAAACACAGCGTACATTTATGTTGCTTATAATGCTATTTGATTGCTTATTGGTGTGGTTTGCTTAGTTTTGCTATTTGTAATTTATGTATATTTGCATTTGTATTATACTTTGAAAAACGTACTATTGCATGTTTAGCACGTTTCTCTTATACACATTGATCTTATTCACACTCGCATGGTGTTTTTTTTATTGAATAACATAACAATTGAGTGTACATTTTTTCCAAGAAAGAGACAAATTTCGAGCGAGACGATATATTCTCTGACGATTTCAAAAGACACTTGAAATATTAAATAAAAAAATACATTGTTTTGGGTTATAATGGTGATTTGGGCGAAGGTTGAAGTTTGGTATTTTTAGAGCTTTTGTTATGGGGTTACTACGTAATGGTGAAAATTACAAAAGGCTTCGTACGGTTTGAAGTATCGAATGTCGGAATGAGAATCTTTTTAAAGCTTAAAGTAAAGTTAAACATTTTTGAATTGTAAATAATTGAATTTTCATTCTGACTCGATACTTGGCTAGATACCTCCTTAAGAAACACCTGCTTCAAAGGCAGACTCAAGTTATCAACTTGAATAGAACGTAAAAAAATGAAAAAAAAACGAATAGAAACAGGAATCGAAGGACCTTTTCTAGGTGGAGCAAACGTAGTATCGCCAGCTACGAGCAGTATGCCACCACCGCCTCTGCCACCACCGTTAGGTCCGAGGAATAATTTAAGGACAGGAATCGCAATACCGCCAGATTACAAGCTCGCTGCACAAATGGCCAGACTCCATCGTTTGGGAAGGGCCCATAGCCACGAAGGAGTGACCTACAACAACGAGCACGAAGACGGTATATAAACACAATTCGCACTCTCACAACAACATCATCAATGAGAAAAAAGGGAGAGAGGGAGAGAGTGAAAGAGAAATAGAGAGGGAGAAATATAGATAGAGAGTGAGATAGAGAGGGAAAATGTTCAACTCGTGTGTTCGAGCGATCGCCACCATCATCCACCAATCATCATCCAAATAGTCACTACTACGCCTATTATTCATCGACTGCAACCTTACTGTCTATTATAATGACTGTTACTCCGTTGACTAGATAACGAAACGACTCTCAGACATCGAGTTCCAAAGGTTTATTTTCATATTTTTTTTCTTTTTATACATCTTGTAATGATAGGTGAGCGAATATGTGTCGGTGTTTTCTCGACTATAAACGTTTACGTTTTTGGTGTGAAATCAACTATTCATATGAATATTGAATGTGCTTATCTATGAGAATGTTTCTAACTTTTTATTGATAAGTATTAATGTCTGTGTTTTTTACCTACAACTTATTCATTGTGTGTGTGCCAAAGGCGCTCAATACTTATAAGGTCGTGTTAATTTGCGAAAATTCGTATCGACAGCTGAAAGTCATCAGACAATACGACTTAATTGACGTCGTACTATCATAAATTGCTCAGCAAACAAGAGACGTTTATTCATATATCATTCACGCTCGAAATAGGTTTTTTGTTTAAATGACCCGTATCGTTAGCAGACCATGCATTTATTTACAGAGTTTATATTTAACTTGAAATTGTCCAAAAATATTTACTTAAATTTTATAAAAACTACAATTCTTAGATGATTTATGATTATCCATCCATATTATATAACTAGAACGCATCGTTTATAATTTTTGCTTTAATATTTTTTTATTTTATCTATATTTATTACATTCAATTAATCGACTCATGCATATTTTTAATTTTTGCTTGCTTCAAAAAGCTTTATTTTTTAATCAATCGAAATCAAACATGTTATAAGAAATATAGATATTTAATGAATAATAATGGTTTTTAACAAAACTACTTTTTCAAGCCATGATATTAAACACAATTGATTCAATGGTTTAATGAATTGAAATATTTTTAAAACAACTTGGTTTTAATTTCGAACTTTCTCCGCCTCTCCCCTTTAGTAATTGGAGCATGTAATTGCCTTAGTAATCATTCATAGAAAAAAGGCCCACCATTTCTTAGAATCAGTTTAATTTTATTAATATGTACCTTTATTGAAATTATGCATTTTATTTTAAATTGAAACAAAGAAAGGAATATAAAGAATCGGTAATCAGAATCTCTTAGCAGTAGCTTTAAAAAGTAGTTTTAACATGAAGCGAGCTCTCGTTTCAGACCAATTATTTTAACTCAATACTCTTGAACTAATGTCTCATTTTTATTTATTTATAGACGACGACGATGCCCAAGTCTCAGCTGTATAGGAGCAGCTTCCGGGCCGAGTCCCGGAACGATCGGCGTCTATCGCCTGTAGCGGTGAGCTCAAACCTCGTCTCCACTCGTCGTTCGTAGTTCGAGGACCTCGTGGCGTAAGACCCGTTCAGCCTCGGCGAAGCCATCAAGGACCTCTACTCTGAATTGTTAAACTGCACCGTTTCGCAACTATAAATATATGCAACACAATTCCTGTACAGCCGTGTGTAGTGTCCGTTTCTTTTGATGTACGTGCGTGTTTGCGTATCCGCGTGAATGAAATTCTTGCAATAATGTTTGAGTTTGTGTGGAAAGAACCGTAATTTGTGTGTATCTGTATTCGTGCTTTATGAATGCGTATTTGTTTATTGCGTAACGAATGCCAAATGCGAAATATCATATTGTATACAAAAACATTCAATGGAACTTTATTGTTGTGAGTAATGGACAAGTAACTTGCATGTTTTAATGTGACTATAAAATGATGTATGAACAATTTAGCAACGTGTACACCGTTGTTATTATAATATGCATTCGGAAAATGTGTAATAAATCAAGTCCAAAGATGATAATTCATATCGATAGATTCTCCGCAGATCAAGAAGGCAGCGTAATGTACGATATAATTTTAGTGGCTAGCCCTTCCGAATCCCTACGACATATTTACGTAGTCCCATATATATTTTTTATGTACATAAATGTGTATTTTAGTCGTAAAATAGTTAAATTATGACGATCAATTATAATTGTTCAAAGAAACAGCAACCGTTACTAAAATAGTAGACCCGAGAGATTATTAATTATTATTTTTACGAAAACTGAGAAACGCGTTATTTCACCTCACCCCCTTAAAGTTCAAACCATACCGTCAAAACAATCTATTATATATTATATAAACAGATCTATATAAACCATCCCTGATAAAATTATATGAGCACATACACCCACATATATATTATATAAATAATATAAAAAACATTCATTTACAATATTCTTCATTGTACATATTTCAAATGCGTTTTAGAATCTGTAATATTATGTGTATAACCGTAATCAAGTCAGCGGTCTTGGAATATATATTTATCTTTACTCGATGAACAAGAAAATAACCAAGAAATCATTGTTTTCAAAGAAAATACTTTACTTATTTAATTAATTATGCTTCAATTTTTAATAAATTTGAGAAAACTAGACATTTTTAAGGTTCAAATTGTTCACTATAACTATTTCTTTTTAAACATCAAAAGTCTATTTAGGCTTTCATAAAACATTCAGATTTGCATTTAAATTCATCTGCAGCAATGATGATTCAGATAAAATATTGCATGTATTAATAAACTCGTTCACAGTAAAAGTGCTCATTTGTTTGTAAATATTTCATAAGTAAAAAAAAAAAGAAGAAATTCGTGTAATGTATAAGTTTATCTGGTATTTCATTGTCATTCCAGTCGCATTTCTATTAATTTTATACACTCTAATTTAGAGCTTTTTGCATGACAAGCGTTGATCTAAATTTCAATAATGTAATTAATGTTCAAGGACGTTTATTCCATCATCGAGACCAACTTTTTAAAAATTATCCTTGCGAGACAAGCGCACAAAGTTATCGCAAGTATTTACTGCTGACGTATTTTATTCTCCAGATGAGAACAATGTAATAAAAATGTAACATTAATATCATTTCTTTGGAAAAATATTGATGATAATGTATGAAAATAGATCCAATCATGAATTTTTGTTCATACAATTTTCTTGATGAATTTATTTTTTGCTCGTAGACCGAGTAAAACTGCAAGGAATGAATCATGGAATATTAGTATCAACAAACGATCAAAAAATTAGAGATCTTATTGAAGTTAAGAAACTAAGTTTCTTTTATTCGTTAATTATGTAATGAAAAAAGCTTGAGTCAGTGTAAAACAAAAGTCATGTATTTTCTTATGTTTAATTGTTGCGTTCACAACTTTTAATAATATTAATTAGTTCGGATATACTCACTTTTTCGTAATTTTCAAGATTTTACTCTATTCATGGTAAGCTTAAAAATATTAGCTTGATATTTGTTGTATGCATCTTGAAAAACGAAAATAGAAAGGCAAAGAATTTTTGTATTTAATTTTTCTAATAAAATTCGAATGCCAGTACAAAATAAACCCCTCTTTTGTTCATTTTATTATTTTGATTCCCTTTTTTCATTTCAATAATACGTAAGAAAAGAAAGTGTGAAAGCTTAACGAATGTTTAAAGTACAAAATGCGAAAAAACTAAGATACTAATGATAATGATGACGTTCAATCATATTTAGAATGACTGAGAATGTTGTATATCTACAGTTAGGATACATAATATCAATCTCTCGAATTGTGGCAATGTAATAGCTGAGTAAGCAACGAAAACTATATATTGATATATATTTCTAAAGAATAAATGCTTACTGATATTATTGCTCATCGTAAGAAAATTTTCCTAAACGAATTGTATGTAATTTCCAGCACACAATGTAAATGTTTTCATGGAAAAAATACAAATACATCTGATAAACTTGTTAAGTTATTCATATTTGTAACCTGAATATTCCATAATACAAAAATTCTATTTTTGCTCATTGTAGAAGCATTTATATGTCATCAAATGTTTATATGCATTGAAATGAAATTTTTCTGAAATTAAAAAAGCCTTGACATCTAGCCGGTAATGATATAAACTTAGAATTAAAAAAAAAGCCTAATTGTAGAATTATACTTGCATATTTTGGTTATTATTTTTGACAGTTTATAAAGTACCAGTTGAAGGGAGTTGAGACAGTAAAAAAAGTTATTTAGTTTTTTGTAGATATATTTGTATTTACATTGGTACGTTAAATATAAGTTACAAAAAAACTTTACTTCTTTACTGGTTTGGCCAAGCTAGCGGCTTTTTGGGCCTTGATAACCTTGACGACCAGTTTTTGTTCCTCAATGAGGAAAGCTCTGACAACACTGAAAATAAAAAAAAAATCATTAGTTGTCAACTCAATGGAAATATTAAAGTAGTTAAAATAAGATTTATAAACTATAGTGTCAAAATAATAATTTTGAAAGTTTACCAGGAAAATATTAAGAAATTAAAAGAAATATGAAAAATGTTGTATATAAGAAAAGTCAGCTGTAATGACATACCGTTCTTTAACGCACTTGTGGCACATAACACCACCATAAGCACGCTTCACTGTCTTCTTTCGGCGACACATCCTGGATCTCTCCATTGTTCTGGCAGGAACAATACCCCTCAGCTTGTTTTTGCAGTTACCGCATTTAGGGATAACCTTGTGCTTCTTCAAGTACTGGAAGACCAGACGATTTCCGGGAGTACGAACACTGAAAATTAAATCAATCATTATAAGTATTTGCTATCAGAAATGTTTGATTATGTTTTTCCACAAGTTATAATAGTTTCAAACAATTATTGGTTTTCTTTACTTTTAAATTGAACTAAATTATGTTTAAAGCATCAATGAACCATAAATAATCACTAAAATAATATGAAGTGTTGATTCAATAATAATCATTGAGTATGTTTCAAGCAGTATAAACTATGTGTACTCATATTGCTTAGCTATTCTGAGTTATATACTAGAAAACTATATGATTACAAGCAAAGGTTGATATTGTACGTTTAAAAGGAACATTTGGGATTACTAACTTAAAAAGCAATTTCAGTACCGATACTTGTAAAACAGTGAAAATCAATGGATTTTCAAGCAGTGGTGGTTCAACAATATGACAACATAACCTAAACACTTCGAGCATGTGCAAAATTGTCGAGCACATGGTGCACTCTTCCGATAAAAAAAGTCTCAGCCATATCAAAGATGCAATACAATTAATTGTACAATACAAAAAACTGATAAAACGTATAAAACAAACTTACACTTTGGTCCTGTTGGACTTCGTGTTGTACGAAAGCCGACGGCGGTATTGTAACCTTTGCACCATTTTGATCTGTAAAAAGTAATGTTTTTCACGTTATAACTATGTTCTGTTCTCACGCGCGAGATCGTTCAACTAATCGCTCGAACGATATTTTTGTTGTTCGGACGACGATTGTTGCAAATAAATTAGATTTATTTAAATGGTAAAAAATAAGCGTGCCGTCTCACCTATATTACACAGCGTAAGAGATCAACGCGAGAAAAGAAAAGCCCGAGACTGAGACGCCTGCGCACGACCTACTAGCGAGCGGCAATTTTTGAAAATTGTGGCGTAGCTAGTTGATCAGTAGAAATTATTTAAAAAAAATTATTCTTATCAACGAGGAACAATGTAATTGAAAAATAAATTTTAGAAAATTCATAAAGAGGTCTGATAAATAATTAATAAATAAATTTTTTCATTGGATAATTAATTAACAAAAGTATTTCATAATAATTAATTATTAGCAATGATACGATAATTATCATTAAACATTGTTCTAAGATCAATTCGTTCATAAATAACTCAACAACAACAATAATAATAATTAAAATGAAAACAATCGACTAAAATTACGCAAAGGTTTCATCGACTTATCGTATGGAAAATCCATGTTCTGCCTAAGTAAGTATAACTTTTGATACACCGTGCATATACCTACAAACCGCCGGAGCATCGCATCGTGTTCACACGCGCGCCGATCTCCGAAGTATGTACCACCTTTGATACTCTTTCGCGTGCGCATACCGCACACAACTATATACACCAGCACCTGAGCGTTAAGAGATAATTGAAATCCGCATAGCACAATTAACGCTGCTGCTGCTGCTGCTGCAGTATAATACACACTACTTGCCGCAGATACGCTGTAAAGTCGTGCGCTAGTTCTTAAGTGTTGTGCCGCAGCTGTATACGATATGCACCATAACTCGAGCGTAATGCGATACATCGTATACACGTACACGTGTCTGCGGGCTAGGTGTACATGGGCTTAGATGCTTGTATACGTAGTGGAGGTAAAAGTTTGCTCGCTCGACCTTGCTTTTGCCTCAGCACAGATTTTGTTGTGCACTGCACTCGTCGGCTCTCTTGTATTATATTATTGCACCTGCAATGTCA
The DNA here is from genome assembly GCF_000599845.2 of Trichogramma pretiosum. Taxonomy (NCBI): domain Eukaryota; kingdom Metazoa; phylum Arthropoda; class Insecta; order Hymenoptera; family Trichogrammatidae; genus Trichogramma; species Trichogramma pretiosum. Next base: position 4,333,196 of record NW_019641703.1, on the reverse strand, counting down.
GGCGCTGAAAAAGAGAGCAAGAACAAAAACACAACAGCTTGTGGCTGTGTCGCATACATATATCGCGCTGTAAAATATAAAGTTTTGTCTTTTTTTCCTTCATCTTTTATGTTTTCGCTCGATCGTTACACCACACGAAGAATAATTTAACGAAACGTATGCAGACGGCATCGCGGCATCTATCTCGATCGCTAATTAGCCGTACATTCGATACGCTGTGTAACGCAATGTCATCGCCAACAATTAGGCAATATACCATAGACGATGCACCTTTCGTAAAAGCACAATATCATATATACATATCGTATGAAATCTGGTATGTGGCGCGGCGCATGGCGCAAAATATATACTGCAGATCTCGCGCGCATCTTAACTGCCTCGACTCGCGCGCGATCGTGTCTATACGGGGATCGCATAATAGCGTGGAAAAACTGCAACCGTAAACGTGTATACATGTACCGATACAAAATCGTGTGTGTGTGTGCGTACAACAGCAATCTCCGCGCGGTACACATACACAATGTCTCTGTGTGTGTGTGTCTGTGTGTGCGAGCTTTATATATACAGCTGTTGGATGAGAAAGAAGAAGAAGAAGAAAAAAATAGAGGCAGAAACGAATTACAGCATACACATACACACACAGATCGCGTTTAAGCTCATTGCGCAATGTCGTGAGTATATTATAACGTCGCTGCTGCTGCTGCTGCTCCTCGCCACGGTGCAGCACGACGAGAGAGAGAGATTATCCCGTAAGGATAATATAGCCTCGTAATATATGTATGAGAGAGCTTATATTAGTAAGCACCGACCGAGGCCAAGGTCTCCTCGTCGTCGTCTCGAGTGCGCGTATACGTACATGGTAATAAGTACCGATTCGCACGCGCACGTGTGTACACTCGGACCTTTTGTGTTTTGTTTATATTTTATTACCGTATCATTATCGAATCGCTGCCGATTTTTTGCCGGAGCTGCTGCTGCTTCGCGTGTCTATACGGATCTGCGAGACGCGCGCAAACGTATTTATGCACATGTGCGTGTGTATTGCGTAATAAGACAGAGATGTACGTGCAGTACACACGGGCGCGCACGCGTGTGTACTGCAGCTCGAGTCTAATTAAGAAGTCAACGGCGTTTCACCTAGTTTTGCTAAGACATTTACGACGATGCGCCGACGCTATTATACACGTACACTACCTCTTGTAGTGCTTCGCGTTTCACCTGTATAAAGCAACTATCTTTTTTTTTCTCCCTTCTGCGTCTATATAGTAGCATCGATATGTAACAGCACACGTATTAATTCTCTCTCTCTCTCTCTCTTCCGCCGATCTCGATTCTATGGCCTGTAAGATCGAACTCAATCCGTACACACACACGCGTACGTATCGTATCGCTTTGACGTATTAAAGTATAGGCGAGGACGATCGGCGCGATCGAAACGTTTTTCCGGCCTGTACATGTATACTCGCGCGCAGAATAGATTCTCGACTTTTATATATACCCTAGGTGCACGTATAGGTATAGACGCTGACTGCTACATAGCGAAATCTCGTTAAGCGCATCGAGTCCGCGCGCGTCCGAGCATAATGGGGCCCTTCTTATACGTACACCTATATCCTATATATAGTTATGCATTAGCCCCGGTCGCCGCACGCGGGGGCCTATACCTGCACCAAGCGCATACATCCGTACTTGACTTCCGCTCACCTCGCGCACACACGATTCTCTCTTGTGTGTGTGTGTGTGGCGCGTACCTATGTGTCGGCCGTACACTGCAGTGCACTGCAGGTAATAATACACACGCTCTCTTGCTGCCCTCTCTCTCTCTCTCTCTCTCGCTCTGTCTTGCTCGCTGCAGGTCCCCGGCTCTTTCCCTCTCCTCCTCCTCCTCCACTCTTATATCCTCTCTCTCTCTCTCTTACACTTGAGCGGGGCATAATATTGCGGTATTGTATGGGTACACGCGGAGCGCAGAAAAAGAGTAGTGAGCGAGAGAGAGAGGAATACACACACATACACACACACGCAGCAGAGCATAAGCACGCGGGCTCGCGCCACTTGGATATTGCAGCTGCGAGACCAGTTGCTCGCCGATTCACCGTCGTCGCGTACCTATATCATACGAGTGTGTGTTCTCTTCTTCTTTTTTGCGCACGAGGCGCACGCTGCATTTATATACAAACGTCAGACGAGAACCGGTACGTCTCGCGCTTGCCTGTCGCTCGATGTTTACACGTGTGAAGTGTGAATATCGCATGTCTCGAATGTGTTTTTCTCTCATCTATTAACGATGAATTAATCCTTGCTCTATTTGTGCGTCGTCGAATTTGAGTGTTTTTATTTTGTTTATCATCGTTTCTAAACGATTTTCTCGGAGGGTGTAAACCGATCTCTCTCGATCGTGAACGTCTCGACAGCTCAGCAAAGCCAACGAAAAAAGTAAAAAAAAGGAAGAAAGTCAAACGCGCTCCTTGTGGAGCCGAGGGGGTGGTCAGAGCGAACGGCGTGTGGCACACGGTTGAAAGAGGTTGGATGCACGCACCGCTGCACAACGCAGCACTTGTTGCGCACGCCCGCAACGCCGAACCTTCTGTGCCGCTACTGCCGCTGTACTCCCGAATTTTTTTTCTTCCCTCGATTCTTTTCTCGAGTATCGCGGCTGCTGGCATTGTGCATTTTCCCTCTGCGTCGTCGTATTTTCTACCAAAAACGCGCGCTACATATTCGGTGCATCGTGTACGCGCCATAAGCCGATGCTGCTGCTGCTGCTGCTGCTCGTTTTTTGGCCGCAGGAAGTCGAGTTTCATCCTTCTTTGTGCTCTCGTGTACTGCAGTTCACCACCACCGGTGCATAAATTCGGCCGTCGGTGTACAACTGGCACCGCATTACAACAACAACAACAAAAAAGAAAAAAAAACACACGCGTGTGCGTTAGTGTCTGTGTGTGTGTGTGCGCGAAGAGAAACGCGCAGGTCTATTATAAGACATCCGTTCTCTCGAAAGCTTACTTGCATTTTTGTGTTTTGTGCGTGCAATTTTCGCTCCTCTCTCTCTCGCACGAAGGATCGCGATCATCCGCAGCCGAGTGTTTTTAGTGTCGTTACGTATAGTTCTCATCTCGCAGGCCGTGTCGTCGTCCATACAGTGGGTTCGTACAGTGTGTTTGTGCGTCATTTGTGCGTGTCGTAATTTATGTGCCCGAGCGTGTGTGTTCGTGTGTCTCATAGTGTATTCGCGCCGTCCAGTCAAAGGAAAGAAAAAAAGTGCGCGCGATAATCAAGTGTTTTATACATTTGATATATAATACAAATCGCCGCGCGCCGCGTACGTATTATAAAGTGGAGGGTAATTTGTGCATCGCGAGTTTCTACGTGCGACGACAGTGAAAAACTACACACACATATACACATAGTTGGGCGCTTTGTTCGCTCGAGAGAGAGAGAGAGAGATGGATTATGATCGCGATGGTCATCGCCGACGCCACGACTGCAGCAGCCCGTGCAGCCGCCGCAACATCAGCCGCTCTTCCAAAGGGATAATTGGATCGGTGCTGCTCTGCTCTACCAAATAGGCTTTGAAACAACGCGCACGCGAAGAAGAGAACTTATATCCATAGTGTGCGGTGCATTTACAGCGAGAGAGCCTACTATAGTTGTGTTGTGTTGTGTTACTGCTGCTGCTGGCCGGTTCATCCGCTGGTGCATGTGTGCCTGCGCGCAAAAGGTAACGTACCTGCCAGAGATCGAGCTTTCTTCTATTTTTATTATTTAGAGTCTAAGGACTAGGATACGATGATGATGATAATGATGATGATGGGTGGGCTCCGCGGTGATCATCGATTAAGGCCGTGAGGTTCTTCTCTTTCGCTCGCGAGACTACACGTACAGTGCACACACACATACAGAGTACTAAACGATCGTTAAACTTCGTTTTGATGCCGATGCCATTGAGCTATTACGCGCGTTATAAAGAAAAAATAACAAAGCTCGCAAAAGTGCTGTAAGCACTTATTGCGCTCGAAAGAGGATTTAGTATACGCGAAATTCATACGACTGAATCGAACATATTTACTTTCATTATTTTGGAGAAGTAATCGATCGTAATGAATGTAATCGACGATTGGGTTCCGGACTACACTCGTTACACGTTGTACGATCATTAACGATTAATTCAAGCGGTCGGAAGAGCGAGAGCCGAAGCTGTACGATGTTTTATTCAGAAAAACGTATAGAATAGCGTCGCGTCATCCGTTCAAAAATAAAGGTCGAGAATCAGCGCAGCTTTCAAAGTTAATGAATAATTTTATTTTGCCGAGTGCGCACCGATGCATGATTATTATTCTACCAGTACTCGTTGCTTTGTATATTCACCTCAGGATTGCCTTTGAAAATTTTTTTTTTTTATTAATCATTCACAGGAACAGTTGTCTGTAAGATAAGTTTAGAATCATAAATTAAATGGACTCATATTAATATACGTAATTTATCGAATATTACTTATTTTGTGCGAATACCACTTTGGAAATAAAAAATGGAATTTACCCAGCCTCCGATGTTGACCAAACTCGCATAAAAAGTTTGACTCGTCATTGCGAAATGGTGAGTTTTCACCTTTTTTAATGTTCAAATGCTACGAAGGCAAATATCTATACGTTACATCATTGCATTACAAAATTATTTTTTATAAGAGATTGGAGAAAAGTCGCTTATTCATAGGGCTTACGATTTCTTCAATAATCGAACAATCACCAATTTTATTGTTTATATTGTGACTAGTTCAAATAATCGTATGATATTTACTAGCGACACACCTCGCTATCTTACGTTCGATTGGCCTCGGTAAACACTATCGCGAATTTAGTTCACAAGTGAGTTTGACGTTTAACGTCATTTGTGAAACTATAAAACTTGGCAAGATGAGTTCTACATCAAACTGTGTCGACGGGTAATTTTTTATACGAAGCGTTAAAAAAGTGTAAAAATCGTCATCGCATGAATCTTATCGTGTCTCGATCTTATTTCAGAACGGAAGATGATCCTAATCATGCCATGCTCAATGATATTAATTTTGAAGTATATGTCGAGGAGCTTTTTGAAGAGGTCCCGTTTACGCAATTTCAGGAGGAAGTCACGCGAGTAAGTTGGTCTCGATGCGTTAAATATGCTTCACAAAGTCGTCACGTAACTTAATTCTGTTCAGAGCCACGTGCCGGCAAAAGGCAGATCGTCTCGCGGACGCAAAATGGTCACGCGCAAGAGCCGTAGCCATCCGTGCAACGTCTGCGGAAAAAAGTACAAGAGCAAGAGTTGTCTGAAAATCCACATGGACGCGGCGCATAACGAGATCGATCATCCGTGCGACGTTTGCAAAAAGACGTTCACGACCAAGGGCAATCTCCGGAGCCACGTGAAGTCGGTGCACATGGCCAAGGCCCATACGTGCGACACGTGCGGCAAGAAATTCTCGCAGAAGGGCAATCTCGCGACTCACGTGGACGCGGTGCACAATGCTCGCAGGCATCCGTGCTACAAGTGCGGAAAGCAATTCAAACGGATGAGTTATCTGCGCAGGCACGTCGAGACGATGCACGATCGTATCGCGACCTATCGCTGCGACGCCTGCAGCAGGATGTTTTCGACCAAGGATCGTCTGAAAATTCACGTCGACTCGGTGCACTTGAGCGTCACCTATGCTTGCGACCTCTGTGCCAAAAGTTTCAGCTCCAAGAGCTATTTGCGGATCCACACCGATTCGGTGCACTTGAGCGTCAACTTCAAATGCGACACATGCCAGAGAAAATTTCCGCAGAAAAATAAGCTCAAAATGCACATGGACGCGGAGCATAACGGCGTCACTTACAAATGCGATCAATGTATAAAGACGTTCAAACACAAGCGTACTTTGAAAATCCACATCGATACGTATCACAACGGTGTCACTTATCCGTGCGATTTATGCGGCAAGGCGTTCACGCAGAAGGGTTATCTCAAATTTCACATAGATGTGCAACACATCGGTACTACTCACACTTGTCATACGTGTAAGAAAACGTTTCGACAAAAGAGAAATCTTCGGGTCCACATCGATTCGGCGCACTTTGGCATCAAACACGAGTGCGACTTGTGCGAGAGAAGATTCGCGCAAAAAAGACAACTCGACATTCACAAGCAAGCGCAGCACATTGGTATCGAATACAAATGCGCCGAATGCGAAAAGACGTTTAAATTGAAAAGGAGTCTGAAGATGCACATCGATGTGAGTCACAACGGTATCACTTATGATTGCGGTATATGCGGCAAGGTATTGACAAGCAAATATTGTCTGAAGAAACATATCGAGGGTATCCATTATGGGAGCATCCAATCGTGCCTACAATGCGGTAAAATATTCAAACGAAAAAATGAACTCAACACTCACATGAAGAAGAATCATTGATGTCAGAGATGTCGAGAAGTGTGAAAAGAATCTAAAGATCGAGAGTAATCTCGAAAATTACGATGTATTCTAAGTACAAGCGAGATGTCCTATGCGCTTCGATGCGCTTTACGCACTTCAGAATCGTACAGAAAACGTTCATATTTATAAATCATTAAAAATGATATAATAAATGTTATTAGATGATTAAATAAAAATTGAATAAATTGATTAAAAATTATTGACTCTTTATTACTTATTGACATTTTTTTTACGATCTTTGCCCTAGCTTACTGTGACCTTATCTTCTAGGATTTACTTAAATGTCAAGAGTCGTGATTTTGCTACGCATTTTTAATTTCTGAACACGTCAAAGTTAAATCAAAAAATTAAATCATTCCAAAATATTAAACTGCTTGTTATTAGAGAAGTTCTGTTATTTATAGGGTATAATAGTTCTTGAATAATCCGACAATCTTATTTCGTATTGTGTTAATAACTATCGTATTGTGGTAACTATTAGTTCGAATGTTTATATAATATACTAGTGACAGTTCTCTCTCGGTTTATTAAACACTATTGAATAGAATAGTACGGGAAAAATTAATCGCTCGTAAAACTAAAACTCGGCAAGATGAGTTCTCCACTCAATTTAGATGACAGGTAATTTTTTACGAAGCCTTAATAGTTTAAAAAAATCATCGCATTAATTTTACCGGATCTTAATCTAGTTTCAGAACGGATGATATTTGTGCAGGAATAGAATTGAACGACAGTGTTATTTTTGCAGTCGTTCCAATCGACCAATTTCAGGAAGAAATGGCAGTAAGTTCGATTCAATTATATTAGCTAGCGGTGAGGCAAACATTTTTCCCAAAATTGTAACATAAATTATTCTCATTTAGGGCTCTGAGACGCCAGAAACAGTTGAAACCCCTCAACTTTTTCCAAATGTTTCGAATTCTGACGTTCATCAGGAAATTTCAGTAAGTTCGATGTGATTATATGCGACCGACGCGGTAAAATTTTTTACCAAAATTATGACATAAATTACTTTTTTCAGGGCTCCGAGATGCAAGAAAACGACAAAAATCACGAAATGAAACTGAATGACAATGTAATGGCCATTAAAACATCTGAGCCTATCTCAAATGTTTCGTTTCTCGAACGCCAGGAAAAAGTTGCAGTAAGTTTGATTCAATTATATTAGCTACCGGTGAGGCAAACATTTTTCCCAAAATTGTAACATAAATTATTCTCGTTTAGGGCTCTGAGACGCCAGAACCTGTCGAAAAACGAGAAAGTGTACTAAATGACGAACAAACAGTTGAAACCCCTCAACTTTCTTCAAATGTTTCGAATTCTGGCGTTCGTCAGGAAATTTCAGTAAGTTCGATGTGATTATATGCGACCGATGCGGTAAAATATTTCACCATAATTATGACATAAATTACTTTTTTCAGGGCTCCGAGATGCAAGAAAACGACAAAAATCACGAAATGAAACTGAATGACACTGTAATGGCCAATGAAACATCTGAGCCTATCTCAAATGTTTCGTTTCTCGAACGCCAGGAAAAAGTTGCAGTAAGTTTGATTCAATTACATTAGCTACCGGTGAGGCAAACATTTTTCCCAAAATTGTAACATAAATTATTCTCATTTAGGGCTCTGAGACGCCAGAACCTGTCGAAAAACGAGAAAGTGTACTAAATGACGAAGAAACAGTTGAAACCCCTCAACTTTCTTCAAATGTTTCGAATTCTGACGTTCGTCAGGAAATTTCAGTAAGTTCGATGTGATTATATGCGATCGATGCGGTAAAATATTTTACCAAAATTATGACATAAATTACTTTTTTTCAGGGTTCCGAGATGCAAGAAAACGACGAAAATCACGAAATGAAACTGAATGACACTGTAATGGCCAATAAAACATCTGAGCCTATCTCAAATGTTTCGTTTCTCGAACGCCAGGAAAAAGTTGCAGTAAGTTTGATTCGATTATAAGCCACCGGTATCATAAATATTTTTTCCACAATTATGACATAAAAATTAACCATTAAAAATTAACCTTTAATCAGAGCTGTGAAAGGCAAAAACTAGAAGGAAATTCTGAAATTGAACTGAATAACAAAGCAACGGTCGAAACATCGCAACCTTCCTCGAACATTTCACTTTTGGAAGTTCAGCAAAAAGTTGCAGTAAGTTCAATTCGATTACATCCGACGGATACGATAGACATTTTTCACATAATTGTGACATAAATTAATTTCGTTTAGAGCACGAAGAAGAAAACGAGTAGTGAGGACAAAAGATATCCATGCCCTATATGCAAAAAGGTGTACGCTACTAAAGGTTATGTCATCAATATCCACATCAATGTGACACACGAAAAAAACTCCAAATTCAAGTGTGATCATTGTGGAAAGGTATTCTCAAGGCGGTCTACTATGTATGAACATATCAAAACAAATCATTTAGGGAAAAAACATGTGTGTCCCATATGTCAAAAGACATTCACAAGAAGTAATCTTCTCAAAACACATATCAATTCCCACAATGGCGACGTATTTGAATGCGACGTATGCGGAGCGAAATTCGTGAACGATCGGAATCTCCAAAAACACGCGAAGAAGCACGAGCTCGAATTCACTGCTGAGCACGAGCTCCATAGTCACTTGCGGGCGAAAAACAGAATCGCGGCCAACGAGCGCAGAAAGTCGAGGGACGAAACCGAGGGTAACCATACGCAGGCGCATCCCATGGAGCGTAGAGGTTCCTCGAGCGAATGTGTGCCGTGTGAACAGTCATTGGGAAACGAAGCAAAATACAAGAAGCACTTCCATTTGAAGCATTTTCAAAGATCGTGACGTATGCTTAGAAAAGTATCCGGACAAAAGAGGCAGTAAATATTGTATATAATAACTTGATAAATGTAAAATTGATTTTAATTCATAACAAATACTTTGTAAAATTCACAAGAGTCACTCATCGATAAAGTGTACATTAATCCACTAGGTAGGTTTTTTCATGAGTGGAAATGCTCTACGCTCGATACCCATGCAAAATAATTTTATAATAATCTCAAAAAAAAACACAACTAATTGGAACAATCGATTAAGACCTCAATAGAATTTTAAGCAAAACATCTTTTTTTTCATAAGAAAATAAGATCGCGATGATATACGCGCTAAAATTTTCATCCATCGATTTCCGCTCACGCAAGAAAAATCAAGCGTCGATGTCTTCCGAACTTTCACCGGTGTATTGTTTATTAGTATTTGCGCAAGATTCGCGATCGTACTGCCCCCGGCACACTCTAAGCGGCAGCAAGCAGAATTATATTTTCATCGAGTTTTCTTGCTTTTGATAACGACGAGCCGTTCAGCGCCAATTATTTGACTCGATGCTCGATCCTACAGTTTATATCGGATAAACAAAACTCATAGAGGTCGAATGAGAAAATTTCGTCTAGAGAGGCGCAACGATTAGACGTTGTACTTACGTACACGCGCGTCGACTTACAGATACAATCGTACACGCTTAATAACAATCGGCCTCTCCTTCTCCTCTCTCCCCTCTCTCTATTAAACGGACTTCTTCGCTTGGCGCGAGACTCACATCTACTCGTTCTGAAAAGCTTTAATTTAAACTTTTCGTTGAATGATTAAACATTTTAGTGGGCTAACAGTTTGAAATATGGAACTGTCAGCTTGTCGAATTATAATGGAATTAATTTAATTTCATTGATATTATAGCTAAGAAATTGATCATTACTGATAGTGTTAAATTACTGTATAATAATACGTTACGAGTTGACGCCCTTTGAATTTGTACCTGCCCTACTCGAGAGCCACGTGATACGGATTACTATGAGACGGGGCAACAACATAAGCGCGGGACTCTTTTGCCGCCAATAATCCGTCGGTTGGCACACCAGCGGCATTCGCTATCGTCATTTCTGTCGCTTTTTCACGTAAACGCGGTCGTGGTGCTCTGTGAAGCTAACTGTCACTGGGACTCTTGTTACTTTGTGCAAAGTGAAAGGTTAAATTGAAATGGAGCAATCAACGATTAGGTTCAAATACAAGCGTTTGAACGATCAAACGTACACTTTAATAAAGTCGATTCCCAGGACTTGGCCTATCTCAATTTTAAAAGAACATCTCGCAAGAATTGAAGCTACACCACAGACCAAAGTGATCATCTTTCATAGAAATAGAGTACTCTTAGATGGAGAAGTTGGCGATTACATTGAATCGGATGCCGAAGTACAGGTAAAACCATTGATCGATTTTATTTATTCCATTTTTATTTTGCAAGAGCTTGACTGCGAGTTTAGACATATCTTTTCTTTTTTCGTGTGTAGTTGGCATTTATCCCGATTGATGTAGACATATTGTCAACAGAAATTTATCAAACGAAGATTGGTCAAATGTGGAGCAGCAGAACGGATTTATTGAAAGCTAAAATTCACACCGAACTGGTAAATAGTATTTCTGGACACCCGAAAAAATGCGCTCATTCAATAATCTATTCTGGTGAAAATGAGCTTGATGAAGATCAAGGACAAAAAATCCAATTCACAGTCTTGGGATCAGAATTGACCGGTATGAAAGAAGCCTTGGCTCGCAACTGCCCAGTTCACCTGAATACGATAAACGGTGCCAAATCAGAAAATTTTACCAAGGGAATTCACGTAAGAGTTGTGAGGCAATTCAAGCTCAATAGCCCGTATGAAAACGACCGGTGTTATAAGTATGATGGAGTGTACACAGTCTCTGAGTATAGACCCAGAAAAGAAAAAAGTGGACGTTGTGTATGGCTATTCACACTTGAGCGAGATGATAATGCATCAAATTCACGGTCAAACGAAATATTTAGAAAAAAGAGACTAATTAAAGAACCCGCTGCTATTCTTGTAAATCCAAGCATCGCAAACGATGAAATTTTATTTTGGAAATTGGATAGTAATATCGAAGTCGGTCAAATTTTCCGGTGTAGGCAAAATTTAACTAACGTTAAATTATTGCAACATCGCGCTAATGGAAATTCGTACTCTTTCGTATGGAACAACGAGATAGAAACTGGAGGTCCTGTCAACATTATACCATTCACTGTTGTGTCTGCCCAACCCCTGAATGATTATATCAAATCTTTATCAAAAAAATTCGCTATGATGGATTTTAACAAAGGATTTATAACCGAAGATTTGGCTAGTGCCCCAGACGTCAAAGTCTTCAAAAAAACGATCTATCAGGATATTTCATCCATACGTTACGATGGCACTTTCAAACTCTACGCATTCTGGACAGAAGTCAATAAAAGTGGATTGAAAATATGGCGTTATTTATTAAAAAATGCTACGATTCCAGTAATTCCAGTTCCAGTTACTTCCAGTTCCAGTAAATCAAAAACAGATATTCCAATTGGTACTATTTGGAATTCGAGAGCGGAATTAGCTGCAGCTAAAATTCATTGTCACAATCAAGCAGGAATCTGCGGAATATCAAAACTTTGTGCGTATTCAATCGTTTTGTCTGGCGAATACGAGGGTGACGTTGATATTGGACATATCATTATTTATGCCGGTTGCGGTGGTAGAGATAAAAAAACGAATAAACGAAATGAAGATCAATCTTTCAGTAAAAGGAACGAAGCTCTGGCGAGGAATTGTCATGCTAAATTCGACGTTAAGGGAGCTGTCGCTCAAACCTCGAAAGAAGGAGTTCCAGTTAGAGTAGTAAGAAAATTCAAGTTACCAAAAAATAATCCATATATCCGAGATGAGTTTTTTAGATTTGATGGGATGTACAAAGTCGTTTCTTACTGGCGTGAAAAAGGAATCGATACCTACAAGATCTGTCGCTTTTTATTAAAGCGAGATGACTCTCCTTCTACTTAGTGCTCGAATAATAATGATGGTGCTGAATCATATCAGGTACGTAAAGTAAAAATCGAAAAGCTACCTTTAAATCATAGTAATAATGGGAAGAGAGGGTGGCAAGTATTCACCGTAGTCTGTGCGAGAACACGACTCTTTCTCTCTCTCATTCTTAAAGGGTGAGAAAACAGTCGACATTGTAAACTCATCCAGCTATAGATGACCATGCCGTAGCAGCGAGCCTTTCGAGAACTATTTACATCTTTAACTACTTTTTGTGCTGTTTCTTTCTCTTTCATGAGCGTAAGCTCTTCCTCTCCTCGCTCGTTTCTTTCTCTCTTTTGCTGCGTGCATGGACGTGAAGTGATGTGCTTGCGTCCTCGTGTAAATAATTAAATTTAAGCTCGTGTACTACTGCTCGTGCCTTATCTGCGATTGAGTAATAGTTTACAATCAATATTTAGAATCAATCTTCTGAATTTTCGCCAATTTATATGCCTCGAGCGTATATGAATCAATATGTAATAATCGACGCTGTTAAGGAAGAGTAGCATATTTCTATACATTTTTAAATGTAAACGTGCTAGTCTTCCTTAACAGCATCGTAATAATAACGATGCATCGATCATTCTTAATTTGTTTCATCAATAATATCATGTAATAATCGCAACTTTGTTTTCTATTTGTTACAGATAAAAGAGAAATATCAACGGGCATCTCTGTCAGTGGGCGCTTTTTTAAATATTGAAATCAGTTTATTTTCTTACGTTCGCGTGTTATTATTTTTTTAATCTATATTTTATTTTTTTATTTTATCAATTGTTCGTGTTATGTATATTTTTGATTACGCAATGAAATATCCAAAAAATCTGCCATAATGTACAAATATTTGAAATTTTATGAAAACCGTTTGGTAAATAGTTATGAAACAATTATAGCACAATAATAGTGTTTTTGACTTTATATCATCAGTTTTATGTTGATTTTTTTGTCCACTTTCCAAAATCCCATATTCCTCTTAACAGTGGCAATAGATATATACACCTCTCAATTTTTTCGGTCCGGCCAATGTTCGCCAAAGATCTCGGTCAGATAAGTAAGCAGTGAAATGCCGGTAGCTTTTTTTTCATTCATTTTCCCATCTTTATCGGGTCCAAGCACTTGTACACACAGATCTCTATTTCTCTCTTTCTCTCTCTCTTTATTTTAATTCTTACTTCAACTTTGTTACTTTTTTTGTTGCTGCTGAGAGAGCCATTGGATCGCCCCGGACACGATTGAAAATTTCTCCACGCTTTTATGACGTACTGCTGCTGCGCGCGAGTACTGCCCTACTAAAACTAATTATAATTACAAATATCACGATTCACCCTCTCTGCAACTTTTGCGTTGCTAACTGTCTTCGCTGCAGCTCGTGGCCTGCATATTGTACTCTTCTCGGCCGTCGTGTCGCCCGCCACGATGACCAATCGCGACTCTAAGGGTATAGTAGCATTGTTGCACCGAGAGACGCGAAAAGGTATTGTGTGCTCGTATTATATCTGGGCCAAATTCTAATGTACAATATTTTGTTTTTTGATTTTCTCGCAAAAAAGTTAATTTTTTAGGTACGGAGGGGATAAAATAAGTTACGATTAATGTTAGCTTCGATGAACGACGTACTCGTGGTATTATTCGCATAATGTTTAACGATGCTCTGCGTTGTAATACACCGTCCGATGGTGTAAGCATACTCATTTCAGCCGAACAGTCATTTTACGTTCTCGAGTTCATACAACCAACAGAGCGCGAAAAGCTTAGAATTTGGATGCTTCGATCATTGCTTACCTAAAGCGAAAAAAATTTCCGATGCGCATGCGGCCTCGTAAAAGTTTGATTAATTTCCGCGCGCGAGTTACCGAATCTCTCTCTATAAGGATGATAAAATAATGACCATATACCCTATGATTATAAAGCGACGTCATTCTCAAAGATATTAGCACGACGAAGAGGAAGAAAAAAAAACAGCCGCGGCGATTCATATAGCGCGGCGCGCGAAAGTATCGGCGTATACAGACGGAATAAGTGGCGCGCGCAGTTCTCATTTGCCTATGAGCCGACGCACGCTGTCCCTAATAATAGTCGCTTCCGAAGAACGAGGAAAGGAGAGAGTGGGTAAAGAGATTTGATGTAAAAAAACAACAACGGGTGCGAGTTAATGCCTCTCCTCTCCGTCTCTGCCTTGATGCCGCTTGTACGGTGTACATTTACCGTATCTATCCGAAGAAAATAAAGTGTGTTTACTCGTGCGTTTCGTAGAGAGATGAATGAATTTAAGAATCTTCTTCTCTCGTTCTCTCTCTGTCATATTAAACTCAACGATGAGCGTTCGATCTGCTATGTTAATATTTTAATTCAATAAATAATTTTAAAAAACCTTTAAAATACTATGATTTAAAATTTATGTACTTTGAAAAAATACAAGACTAAAAAAATTAAATAATTATACAAATCAATTAACAAATCCAAACATTAAGTAACAATCAAATGAAACTGTATGAAATCAGTCTTATTTGAAAATTCGTTCAAGAAGTTAATGAAATCGCCGCATCGGTCGCTGGCATTGTGGGAGAAATGCCTCGCCCACATCACGGTGTTTTTCATTACTTTCTTTTTGGATCGTCTTACTTGCCACACACGCATACTCAATACTCGTTACGACGCCGCTGAAGCAGGTCGCATACAGCACATGGCAAGTGATTTTAGAGAAAAAAAGCAAAGTTTTTTAATAACACTCGAACCTAAAAATTGAAACTTTGCCGATAGTTGTAAGCTCTTGTGATATAAAATATTGTTGTATGCAACTTACATATTTTCTTTTTTTTCGCGAGCCGAAGGCAAGTGCTGTAAAGAGTTTCATACCCGTTGCAGGAAGTACTACGAACGGGCCACGTGTTTTTGTGTTTTTGTGTTTTTGTGTTGGGGTGTGTGTGTAATATAGCATAACAATGTCCAAAACCTTGGAATTAAAGAGACTACGAGAAAATGTCAATTGGGAGATTGAACAAGAGCGAAATGATTTTGTCGAGCAACTATATCCATTGGTCAAAGATTGGCAGTATCAACTGCCACGTCTCCGAGACATTTTTCGAAAGGAAGAAATTGAGTATATTCTCTTGGAATCCATAAAATGCAAAAAATGTCTGAAAGGAAAAGAATTGTTTGACTTTGTGATCAGGAGCGGCTACAAAGACGAGCCCGAAGTCGATGAAGATAATAAAATATTGCATCGTACAACATTAGTGCACCACTTGGCGGCTAATCGACACCGAAGCCAGTTTTATGATTGGAAAGATGACGCATTTATACTAATTCAAAACGTGTACGACAGATTGGACGTGATTTACAGCGACGAGTCGGGCATGACACATTTCCATGTGGCCTGCATGGCAAGATTATACTATACCGTCAAAAGATTTCTCGACTCCGGCTGGGATCCAAATTACCCCGTGCGAGAAACAGGCGATACCCCGCTGCTGTTGGCTGTGAAAGAACATGACATCCTTCTGTCCGAACTGCTGCTGAAAAGAGGCGCTAATCCTAACTTGGCCAATGCAAAGGGATTGACTCCGCTTCACTTCGTTTGCAAGGATCAAGTCTGTGTCATCGAATTGTTGAAGATCTTATTCGAGCTCAGCGACGAAAAATATCATCCAGTGCAGATCGACCCTCGAGACAATTTTGGTCGTACACCTCTACAATGGGCCGTGGCGTGTCTTTGGCCAACTATGGTTGAAGGACTCTTGGATCGTGGCACTGATCTGTCTAGTTTTGTTTTCCCAACTGCAGGATACTTTGGGAAACGACCACGTGGTAGGCTTCTCGGAGATAAATTTTTTGTGGCGTTTAACGTTCCGACCATTGTCATTATTCTCGAAAGAAGAGGGTACGAATTTAGCCGCAGCGACGCCTTAATAGTCATGAAATATCTCGCTCAACGTGAAGTGTTTCTAAAGCCGGAGAATCTCGTTCAACCTTGGTATAAAAGACTAATGGTTTCTGAAAATCTTTCGCTCTACGACTTTCTGCAGTTACGACCCAAAGAGGCGCTAAAGCTATTCACGTGTATGGACTACTTTGCCATGAGGGGCTTGTCGAGTTATTGGGCGTTTCCGGACAGGGACACTGGTGCTGCACATCTGTGCGAAAAAGTATCGAGAGGATTTATCAAGCGGTGGGCCCTGGATCCTTTTATGGAACTGATACACTACCGATTGCCGATTCTTTGCGTCGAGATGATCATCGACAATCTGAGCAATGAAGATTTATTCAATATTTGCCAGGCGGCGGCTATACGTACAAAATGCAAGCCCAACAGTAAAAAAAATGTAGCAACAAATGTAACAACTACTGTTAAGAAAAGACCCGTGAGAGCTAAAAAGGCCCCAAAAAGGCTACAATATAGTGAAAATTATGAATGATATGTCTTAGTCCTGCTATGAAATTTTAATAGGAGAGAACAAGATGGCGCTTTGTGGCATGTTTTTTTTCAGCTGCAGGACAAAGCTCGTGCATTGAATATGTTGTAAATTTTTCATAATAATCAAATAAATAAATTTCAAAAAACATTCAAATCTTTAATTTGTTTGAATTATAATTTATAATCACCTTTGAACGATAATTACTCATGCTCCGAGGCTTTTCAGTTTTTCGCTCTATATAGGTACTTACTCCACTTTATAGCTAATTAACACGAACTACACAAGTAAATACAAGATTGGAGACCTCAATTCATAAAAGAGGAAAAATTCGATTGAACCTTATAAAAAAAAAATTAAATGATGCAAATTAGAAAAAAATAGAAGAAATGAATGAAAAAATCAGCTGTTTACAAACAGCTGCAAGACGTGAAACATCTTTACTAATAAAGTATTTAAAAAATTTAAAGACACATAAAAATTTTAAACTTATTGCTCAATTGAAACACAAAAAAGATAAGTCAAATAACTAATAATAAAAACAAGAAAATTGACCAATCAATTAAGTTAAAAATAAAAAAGTAAAAAAAAAACACGAATAAAACAAGTAAATATGTAAACCAAAAACCAAACTAGAAACTAGAAAATCACGAAAAAGAAAACTTAAAAAATCAGAGTAGTTTCTCGAGCATCAATGCGATGCATCGAATGTACAATCTCCATACTTAAACGATATATAATCGTACCGATCCTGTGTATTCGACTCAGTCACCGCTGTCGGGCGCAAGATCGGTGCTAGGTTCGTTTCCTATAACCGGTACATGCGCACACTGGCCTGGTGACAAAAACCAAAAATGGTACAAATATAAAAAAAAAAAAAAAAAAAAAAAAAGAAAACAAAGAACAAGAAAAGAACTTCGTACATTCCCACGCATTTAATCAAGCCGCGCGCGGAGTCATTAACGCGCACCGTGTATCGGTACGTGCGATAAATGTATATATGAATGTGTATATGTAGCAGCAAGGATCCGAGAGAGGCGCGCGCAGTCCTGCGTGGAAAAGTCGGCCGTTGTTGAGCCGTGTGTGCGCGACTGCAGCGAGCGAGGGCTGCTGCCGCCGCAGTCACTCGGACGCACGATCATAATTCGCACGTGACTTAGCGATCTGCTCGCGGCACGCACACAGACGCGTACGTATACGCTTACCGGTCACCTGTCGTCGTTGTCGTGCAGTCGCGTACGTCGTTATAACACAGTATACACGCATATAAAATTGAGCTTCGGCGGGTATATATATAATATATAGTTGTCTGCGTGCATACATACACCAACGAATGTGGAACCTCGAAGCAGGTGGTTATAACACGCGTACACGGACACATTGTAAAGTCTCGTGCATATATACTGCTGCTGGCGGGTTGGCTGGCACACGTAGTCTCACCCTCCTCGATACGTACCCTATACGTATGTATATATCGTTCGTATAGCGTTGCGCGCGCGCGCGCGGCTTTTCTGCGTCGTCGTCGCCGTCGTTGCCGCCGTTGCCGCCGCCGCCGCCGCTGCTGCTGTTGCTGCTGCCGTCGTCGTCGATAATGACGCACCGTTTCGGGCTCTATACACAGCAGCAGGCATGGTTGGTTGGTCGGTTGTGCCAGAGTCTGTATTTGTGTGTGTCTGTGTGCACTGTGCGCATATATATAACTCGCTGCTGGCGCGCGAGCCTCGCTTCAGTCGCTTATCGGACGCCGTGACGTTCGGTCTTTTTTTCTTTCTTTTTTTTTTTTTTTTCATCAAAATTCGTCATCGTAATTCTCCGAGTACAGAAAAAGAAGAAGATATCGCGCGCGCGTTGCTCGATCCAGCTTCGACGAGAAAAAGTACACTGCGTGCGTCGAGCTTGTGCTTTATTGCGCTTTTTCGTAGTTTTTCGTTTCTTTCTCTTATCGCATACGCATATTTTTTGTTCTCTCTTACGTTCCTTTTTTTCTTTTTACTCAATATTTCGCATCGATGTGCTGTGTGTGCCTCTCGCCCTCTCTCACTCTCTATATATAGCTTTCCGTGCGCGCGCTCGAGGTTATATGCCTGGAGCTTGCGAGGCTGAATCTCGCGTGTGCGTGCCTCGCACGAGCTCGCGCTGCTGCATACATAGGATCATGGTGTGATAAATACAGCTAGGCGACTATTGGCATGCGTGCAATTGTATTTTTGTGCGCTATTATTAATGTTCGAGTGTGTCGCTGATTTTGTGCATGTGTTGGTCATTGATTTATTTATTTTTTTCAATTTGCATATCGTTAAAATATAACGATCGAGCTTGCTTATAAACAAAAGTGCTGTGTTATATGTATACGTGGTGCCATGTGATTCGTTGATCTGATCTTTCCATATGCAAGCCGATAGTAGATCGATCGAGATTGGACATAATTGTGATTTTTTCGGAGTCGTTGTAAATTATACATAAAACTCAATAGCAGCTGCTATATATATGTGGATATCGGTCTTCGTCGCTATATACTGCGCCCGACGTTATTCTTTCCTCCATTGCTTTGCCGCATAATACGTATATATAGAGAATATTCCAATATGAAAGATTAATTAGTCGACTTCTGGTATGAGTTTCGCTCTCGATATGTACACATATCGATTGAATTACTTTACCGCTCACATACATCAGTCCAACACCCACGTAGATACACACACAGGGACACACATAAAAAGAGAATCTAAGCCTCTTTCGATCGATGAATATAAAAATATGTATAAGATATCTCTCGGCTACTTTGGCACTATATACACTGTGTGTGTGTGGGAGTGTAAGATCATATTTCAACGGCGAGTTTATAGACATATTGTCATTCATCGGCTCCCCGTGTGGCTTTTTTCTTCTTCTTCTTCTTCTTTTTTTTCACCCCCGAGATATACGCGAAGGCACTTGCCTTATATCACGCGCAAAATACGTGTGTGTGTAAGTGCGTGGAATACAGCCACAAGTGCGGAAGCTCGCGAAGAAGCTCTCTCTCTCTCTTTCTCTCCACCAAAGTGTTTTGTATTATGTGCCTCTCGAAGTGGGTTACAACAATATAATCCGTGGTAAAAAAAAAAGAAGAAGAAGAAGAAGAAAAAGAGAAGAGACGCAAGAATCAGCGAGCGCGAGCGTATCTTGTTCTCTTTTCTTTTCTTATTTTTTTACTCTTAACAAGCAACGCGACATATGCTGCTGGCGCGCTGCAGCCAAATCACGTGTAAATGACGAACGAGCGAGCAAATTAACACTTGTCGAAATAACTGATTCGCTCGGGCGCTAATAAGCTGCCGCTTGCTGTATACACATACATACACGACGCTGCAACTTGTTTTTTTCTTCTTTTTTTTTTCTTGCTTAATCGCTCGTGCCTCTATACGTACAATGCACACAGACATGTATAGACGTATACACGTGAATGCGCCGGTCGTCGGCACATTATACAGGCATATATATATACGGATCTATTACGCGTCGCGTGTGTGTATACAAATAAATTACGCGCACTGATAATTCGCACGACAAATTACGCGTACACACGCGCGTGCTTATACTTGTGCACGGTACGTGCAGTGCAATTGTATAATACATAATACGCGCGTGTGTATGTATGTGTACGTCTAGAAAAGAAGGTATATATACGCAGACAGGAAAAATTAGACGCGTGCGGGCTCGCGTTAATGTGCAGTATATATATATACCGCGGCGCGATCGAGCGGTGCTTTTTCTTTCTAAACTACGGTGCAGTCGGCTTTATCAGTGTTTCGCATCGTATACAAATAGGTAAAGGATAAATCGCGCGGTGCGTTCGCGTGCGTCGCTCGACAATATGCTCCTTTTTTTTCTTTCTTTTTTTTTTAACATACGGGATCGAAATTGATTAACATCGGGGGCGTCGAAAGAAAGAAAGAGAGAAATAATGTACAAACTCGAAAGCGGGAAATGATTCGGTAAATTCTGTGTGCGCACGGCGGTGAGAATGTACAGGTGTTCGGGGTTGAAGCAGGTGTTTGCTGCGGGCCCGACGTAAACGACATTAAAAAAAAAAGGAAGAGAGAAAAAAAAATGAATAACGCGGTCCGCGATGCTTCTGTCTATGTGTACGTCTGTGTATAAAGCCAAATCTTCCTTGTCATAATTGCAGTAAATGTCGGAAGAAATGAGTTCGCCTCTTGCGTTTTACGCTCGCTCCTTTATTTTTTATAAATTACATCGTGATGCATGGCGAGGATTCCATTACCGCTTTTTTTTTTCAACTCAAAAAGTGCCGAGCATCCTTTTTTTCACTTGATATTATAAATGTATTTCAACAGCTTCGTAAATTATTCCACGGACGAGTTGCTCGTAGTAAATCATTAACCCGGTTGCACACGATAATAAAATCATTTGAATCATAATGAAGCGTCGCGCGATGTGTCACGTCTAAAATTGAAGCTATGCACAAAAAAATTACGCGTATACGTGTTATTTACCTTACGTCTTTCGTATACACGTTCGAATTCGCTGCAAACAATATAAGGTAGGGAATAGTCATATACGCATATAGAGCCTTACTTCCGGGACACGGTCTTCGATCGGCCCTCTCGTTGCCCGTCGTCGTTGGACTCTACTACACTACTACATCATGGGCAGCAACCCATGATGCCGAGTAGAGGCAGGTGCGCCTTTAATTTCCGCGCGCGCGCGCGACTCAGCGAGCATAAACCTTAGCCGCGCGTATACACTCGTATATAACATTTGCGTAAGAACGAACGAACGACGATAAAGGAAATGAAATAAAAAAAAATAAAAAAAGAAAGAAAGGAAGAAAGAAACGAATGAGAAAAAAAAACGCCTAATCACACCGCAGAAAGCGAATACGCGGGGCGCGATAGAAATTTCGAGGTGATTCAGTACGTGGCTGACGGCGGCGGCAGCCTAGTCGATAATGGCCACACAAAATGAAAAAAAAAGAGTATAATAAAGTTTGGACGAAAGTCAACGCGTGTGAATAATAAGTCCGATTCGTGTGTGTGTTTGTATGTGTGTGTCTTTTGCCGCACGCGAGATGTCTATCTTCCCTACAGGCCGCTGCGCCAGGGGCTCTCTCTCTCTCTCTATATATCTACCGGGAAAGCCAGGTGGAAATTGAAATGGCTCGCACATATGCGCGACGGAGAGAGAGAGAGAGAGTGAGTGAGAGTGGGAGCGAAAGCGAGAGAGGGTGCGGGTTGCGCGAGTGTGTGTAAGAACTGGTGGCGCACCGGTAGCAGCAGCTCGCGCTATCTCCATCTATGCATACACATATACAGTTCGGAGCTTTTGCGCGCGGGGGTGGTGTTGGTGGTGGTTATATGGGCTTTGTCGGTGTGCTGCTCGAGCGCGTGTGTATGTGTATACAGTATATACAGTTTTTGCGCGCGCGCGCGACTTATGCCCAACGCCGAAAAGAGGGGAAAAACAACGGCCAGCGACAGCGGCTAAGCTCGGAATCGTCGTCGTTGCATGTGTGTGTGTTTGTGTATAGGTGCCGCGTTTATGTACATACGGCTTATGCTCGCGCGATATGCTGCCTAATAGTTGTGACTTCAAGTGTGTGCGTGTGTGGGTTCTGCCGATGGCCACCACCATGATGTCTGTGTATGTGTGTGCACAAGCGGCGCGCACGAGCCCCGACAGCGAGCCGCACGCGCTTCGCTATTCAGTTCGACTTTGAGCTTTCTCGCGTAAATATCGATTCTATTTTACTTGCTACTTCTTCGTCTTTTTTTTATATTTTCGTTTCATTTATCAACTCGAGCGATTGAAGTTTTTCTATACCTGCGTGGCGTACGCGCGTGGAGTTTTTTCGCCATTTGTTTATTGTGTTGGGCGCGAAGTGACTACTGCATTCGTCAAGATAATAATTAGTGATCTTTTTTTTTTGGACTCTTTGTATTGCTCGGCGTTTCATGGTGTTACTCGTTTTGATTTACAATTAATCATTAACACCGGCTCGTGGCAGTACGTGGAATTTTTGATACGCTTTGCCGCTTGACTTATAATTGGACTTGAATGAAAAAAAATTTAATGCAGCTCGTGAAATGGAATCGGTATATCAGTACGTATAGCTGCAAACGCTGCGAAAATTTTGCTCGCGATAATGATTCAAAAAAAAATCGGATCGCTCGAATATCGCAAAGCTAGCTTATTTTATTTCAAATTATGTAAAAAGCAACGCTAACGACGTTTTATCCATACTTACGAGGCGCGTTGAGAATTGTGCAACAATAATTTTTTTTTTTTTTTAAATCTCTGCTTCGAACTTATCGACTTCCTTACGCAGTTCTGCACCCGCAGTTCTCGAGTGCGGCAATCATAAAACGCGCTAAAAAAAAATCGAACTGCATAATGCAAACGTTGTAAAGCAAGAAAAGAAAGAGGAAAATTACTTTCTCCGAAAGCTGCGACGAGCAGCTCAGCACAGCACAGTCGCACGTTGCCACACGCGTGGGGCAAAGGTTCGCGGAAAATCGATCGGTACACTTTTGGCAATAAATGAAAGAAATAAAGATTTTTCCGTGAAAAAAAAATCTTAAGAATTATGTAGAAACTATGACGCGATCGGTACGTACATACATTCGTAAAAATAGAATTGTAGGAAGAAACGACGACGACGACGTACTCGCTCGCCACGTCTACTTGCCTGCACGAAGAATAAAGTGACGTTTTTCCCGAGCCAATATATAACGTATAAAATATAATATACAGTATAGATGCTTCGGGCGGGTAATACAGCTCAATCAATGTTACACGTTGGCTCTTTACGTATGCACAAACGGACGCGCGCGTGTGTACGGGATATATATGCGTATGTGTGTGCGTTACATTATATAGAGTCTTCGCCTGGTCTATAACCCACCCATGCTGATACGGGTGCGCATTATAAATTCACGCGTGACTCTATCTGCTGCCGCTGCTACCGCTAAAGGCCGCCTCCGACGAGAGAAGATACAGCTCTCGATGCGGAAGGGAAGTAGAGGAAAGAATCTTCCGCAGTGCCAAAGTAGCATCAGCATGAAGAGTAAGAAGGAATAAGCAAGAGGAGCAGGAGGAGGAGGAAAAGGAGGAAAAGGAGAATGAAGAAGAAGAAGAGCAAGGAGGCACCGGCGGGTCTTGGCACTGGAAGAATTCACAGATGTGCTGTTTTGTGTAATCGTGGATCTTGCAATGCCATTACCCGCTGGCAGCCACCGTCTACACTGTATACTACTACCACTACCACTAATACCTTCGCAACGATCGTATCACCGAGAGATCAGTGTGCCGGTGTGCTGCTACTTGCTGCTGTTGCTGCAGCTGCTGCTTATAGCGTATATAGCGTCTTATATACCACGAGCCCTATATGCAGTTACACATTATCGCGCACTATCGAGCCGCGCGCGATGCAGCCGTATATATATCGTATCATCGTGTGTCGTCTAGCGCGTCTGCATTAACGCCCCAAGTCGCTGGCATTTATTTAATTTTCTTTTTCCTTTTCTTTTTCGTAGATACATCTCGCGCGCGATCGAACAAAAGAAAATTATCCGTGTATCATCGAGATCAGTGAGAGAGAGAGAGAGAGAGAGGAAGATGACGCGACGCGAGGGTGAGAGAAAAAAAAAGGATGAAGAATCACGCTCGCGAAGGGGTTTATTAGCTCTTTTTTTCTTCTTTTTTTAACCGCGCTGTACATATGGAGCGCGCGCTTGAAACTCGCGAACGAGAAAACTTTTGTAATAAAAGTACTCTGTGTTTCTGTGCAGCTCCAGGTCCGTGCGTGGATCGCGCGCAATTCGACCGAGAAAAGTTGTAAAATACATTTGTTCGTTTCGGAACGGGCAGTATCAATAAAGGCGAATCAATTATGAGCAGT
Source organism: Trichogramma pretiosum (assembly GCF_000599845.2). Classification (NCBI taxonomy): domain Eukaryota; kingdom Metazoa; phylum Arthropoda; class Insecta; order Hymenoptera; family Trichogrammatidae; genus Trichogramma; species Trichogramma pretiosum. The sequence continues at coordinate 4,308,542 of NW_019641703.1, read as the reverse complement.
ACGAATAATTATCGAGCGATCGATCACGAGGCAGTTTATCTCGGATAAATTCGGGGAGTTTATGCAGTCACGTATCGACTCGAAGAATCGCAAGCTGTTCATTTTCGATTCGTTCGAATGTTCATCCAGTCGGAATTTCGTGTTTCAAACCGCACTCCTGCAAAATTACACAACTTTTTCGAATTAATACGGATCGCAACGGCGTCAACGGTAAAAGCTCCTGTATAATTGTTGTTTCACATAGTTTCGTCGCAAATGCATACAAAAAAAGCTCTCGTTATTTGCTTACTTTTTTTTTATAATAGCCCCGCGCGCAGCAGTTAGCAAACACACTTCGATGTCCGCAGCTTCGCGCTCCGCACAGAACGTAACGCATACAGCGAATCTAGGCTTTCTCCATACGGCTTGTACGGCATACGTACGACGAGCATTATAGGTCGGTTATAATACAAAGTGGACTGCTGCAGTCGTCGCGGGTGTGCAAGTGCATGTGTGTGTGCAAGTGTATCATATATACCTATATACGTACAATGTGTGCGTGCTGCCCGCGTTTCTGTGCCGAGAGCCAGAGAGCTAGCTCGAACATTTCAGGAATTTTGCTGCAGCTCGTTTGGCGAAAATCGTCGCGTCCCCATTTATGTACGTTGCCTGCCTCTCGGCATGATATATATTATATTATGTGTCTGTGTGTCTATATGCGATCGCGAGTGGTTACGCGATATCGTACTACATCCAGATATGCCGTCGCCACACACACGTAAAATTACTAGGACGCGTAGAGTACTTTACTTTTTCTCTCCATAATTTTTTTCTATATCCGCGTGCTCCGACTTTTCGTACACGCGCACGCACACACGATCTCCTCCGTATATCTCGTCATTTTCCTCGCCGCACGAGCGCGATGGAAATCGTTTTCAATCAGAGAATCCAAAATGCCATGCACGAAATTACCATTTGTAAATGTGTGTGTGTGTGTGTGACTGTGTACTTGTGCGTACTCTGCGTATACGTGTGTGTGTGTGTGTGCACGTTTCTCAGCTCCAGGCGCGTACATACACATATATCTTTCCGTTGAATATATATATATCGAGTGAAAGCTCGAGCGCGCGCAGAAACGTGCCCGGGACGATGCAGTATACGATATACCCAGTGCGCACCGCGCCTCCATATACACGTGTATACGATACGTATAAATACCTACATAGGTGCTTTGCGCACGTTCGGCCGATTGATATTACGCACGTGTGCGGGCATCGATGCGGAATCGCCGCAGTTCGTTTCGAGAAAAGTAGAGAGATACGCGGGCAAAATAGGAGCGCCGCGCCGTAATATCGCGCGTTTAAGATTTGTGATTTATTTCGTTCGTTATAGAGGTAAGAAGTTTGGAAACGCAAGGCAAGTAAGTCAGAGGTCACGCGTCTGTGAGCTTTTTTTAATGATATTCATTTTGTTGTGCATCACAATGTAGAAAAATGGAAAATAATAATAAAGAAATGAGAAACAATAAACAGAATTTAAAATTGCAAACCTGGATTCGTTATTTTGATCTATCAATGCCATGTATGATAACATATTTCAGTAATCTCAACTCCGATTCAGCGTGAAAGGGCGAAAACTACTCCGCAATAAAAGAAGGTAAAAGTACATCAGCATCATCAGCAGCAAGCCTCCAAAAATCCTACGGTCAACCAAATGTGATATAGTTAAGCGCACAATTATACACCGAGAGATGGCGAGAGAGATATGAATCGCTTTATACTATTGAGGATTCCAAAAAAGAGAGAGAGAGAGAGACAGAGCTTTATATATCGCGAGAAGCATTAATACAGCCGCTCGGGGATGAAAAGCTCCAAAAAAATAAAAGAGAGTAAGTGGAGGGACGGGGGAGGTAGTGAAATTGAGCGCACCGAACGGGCACCTATACATCATATAAAGCATCGCGCGCCCGGCGCGGTATATATGTACACATATCGACCCCTGCGGGTCGTTCGTGTGTGCCCAGCGCTTTTCACGCGCGTTGCCATGCCAGCTGCTCGCCAATATATACACACACACACATGTGTGAGTACCGAGCAAAAGTACATATCGTGCAATATGTAGCCCGGCTCGCGCGGGTTCGCGAAGCATATACACTCGTACATATGTGTGTAAGGGGGCCTATAAAGCCATTGATCTCGGCCGACTTTTTGCGCGAGCTTACTTACATGTACGTATAATACGGAGTGCGAGCTCTAGACATTCTCTTGCTCTGCATATAAGTATCGTATGTATGTGTACTTTAACTCGAAAAGAGCTTTGAACTCGTAGGGTGTGCGACGCGCTTCTTACGTTACTCTCGGTGCGGTTTGTACAATAAGAAAAGTTTGTTTTTGACTTCCTTTTTTGTGCAGTAATAATTTCACATTCTTCGGAGACGATCAACTTGCTCGATCGAAAATCCATTATACTCCGCGTAAATTGTCATTTTCAAGCTCATTAAAAAAAAAAAACTAACTACACTTTCTTACTTCACAATAATTGATAAATCATTCGAGCTCGTTACTTCGGATGAGTCCGTGAAAAAGGCAGGTATATACACACGATGATCGTGCGACGCGACTCGTCCTTGACGACTCTTGTAGTCTCACGCGCGGACGTTCGTACACTCGAGGAGTGAGAGAGAGTATATATAAGCGGAAAAGGAAGCGTGCGAGTATTTACAATAAGAGCTACGCAGAGGTAAAAAAAAAGTGTCAGAGCTCTCGAGTCAAGTGCGCGCGCGCGTAAGTACGCAAGGAGCAAAGGAGACAGCGAGAGGAAGCAAGGGGGCAAAGAAGTATTATAACGATGGCGAATAAAATATGTATCGCACAAAGCGAGAATATAAAAAGGACACGTCAAGTCTGTACATATATTGTATCGAGCACGGAACTGAATTATCCTATACACGGAGAGTTCCGACGAAGGAAGTCTAAATAAATAAGAGATAATGGAGAGGGAGGGGAGAAAGAAAAGGGAGAAGCTCGTTAAGAGGCACGACAGTTCAGGCATAGCAGTGTACGTATAGAAAAGAGTTCTGCGTTCGACCAACACGCGGGAAAGTTACGCGCTCGCAGGCAAGCGGGCAGGTTCATTACGTATGAAAATGGGCGCGCGCGTGTGTGTGTAGGGAGCCGCGTCTAGAAAATTGATTAATCTTTTTCGACCGACGTACCCGTATATCGGAGCAATGGCTAACGATTGCGGTTAGAAGATAATGCAGTCAATTACCATCGCGCACCGATAACGCACAAAAACGCATCGACGCGTGCAAAGAGTATAAAAAAAAATAAAAACGAAGAAAGAATCAAAATTAATGAACGTATAATATCGTATAGATCGCGTACTAACACACACGTGTGGCATTGATTATCGTAGCGAGAAAAAAAAACTGCCGCGCACCGTATACATATGTGCTCGCTGCATCTTTTACGCTTCGTTTGAGGCCAATTATTGACCGTGTCGGGAACGCGCCTGTACCCGTGTACATATAAGTGTGCTACGCACACCTTGGTAATAAGTGAGAGAGATAAAGAGAAAGAGTGAGAGAAAAAAAAGTAGAAAAGAAATCGTCCCAAGGAAGAGCTGCACTTTTGTAGAAAAGCAATTACAGCTCGTTGCTGCGTTCACTGACTAATTCGCTCCGTATAGACGACTCCGTATATATATGTATTATTATATGTGTTCGACTGCCGAGCGAGCCTCCGATAACTAGGCGTGACTCGAAACTGGAGTCTCTTCCCTTTTTTGATGTGTAACGTCTTATGGCTTGTTGGGTAGGCTAGTGAATCCGTGAAAAACGAGCGAGCGCGATAATCGTAGGTTTTCAGTCTCAGTAGCGTCTGTTTGCTTCTCGCAGTCATCGCTCATGTCAATGAAACGTACAATACAGCGTTGTGTATCTCTGCGTCTCTGTCTCTCGCTCGCGCGTTGCGTTTTTATGCGTGTTGATCGGTCAAATAAAAACTCGAGTTATTTTATTGTATAGCTTCGCGCACATGTCTACAATCGTAAATCATAAATCGTAGTGTTCTGGTATACTAATTTTTATACATTTACGTAAATATAACTACAAATTTGTTGGTGAAGGACGGTATTATGTCGAGGCCGTCCGATTCAGAAAATATAGTTTCGAAAAAAACGCGTTTAAAGTTTTAGAAAGTGAATGTACATACATACTAGGGTGCCCATTATTTCCCGACTTTTATATATTGCATCTCCCCCCACCTAGATGTCTTTTATTTGATTAGACAATGAGAAAGCCGGTCTATAGAGGTCGAAAAAATGATTTTAAGGTGGCCCCCAAGCGGCTTGAAGCTTGCATGTATTTTAAATGGGAAAAACCAAAAAATTTGATTCTTAGTGATAAAAATGATTAAAAAATTTGAAAAAATTCACAAACCCATGTATTTTATGTATTTTTTGACGGGGAATCGATTGGTGACCTTAAATTTGACCTTGAACATAACCTCGAAGCTACAGCGAACCAAAAATCGTTACACATCTTACAGCTGTTCTTATACAGCTGACTTTTTTTTTATGTTGTTGTTATTAGTAATTAATTAATAAGATTAATTAGATAGTTAATGAATAAATTTGAATTCCAGCGAACGGACCTCTTGCTCTCCCTCATCTTCGTATATACCATAAATAATATAAGTAATTACATATGTTGTTTGTCGTAACAGTTTCAGTGATAGAGTTCCCGATTTAACGGGAGTTTTCGTAGAGAACAGGGAGGGATATCGTTTATTAAATTGGTCCAATAAATCTGCCTAATTTGCGGAATCTACATAAGCTGGCTGCTACGCTTCGATTTATACAATTATTTTGATTTTGTCACTTGCAGATTTACAGATAAAGATACTCGCCATCTAATGGTGAATGAGTAAAGCTGTGTTATCGTTTATAAAATGATTGAAAATTAGTTTGAAATTTTAGAAGCTATTAAATAGTGGTTTTTAGGTCAATCTCGAATGCCTTATAAGCAAGCCCGGCTCGGTGAAGGATAATAATAAAAAGGTCGCGGCACTGCAAGCTCGATTATCATGTGCTTCGAGGCGGGATTATACGTGTAATATGCATTTGTCCATGGACAATCGATAGTGTATCGTAAATCGATGCGCGCATACACCCAAGTGAACGGCATGTATGGTATAAAAATTATTCATCGGATCGACGATTTTGTGCGCGACTCTCGTTCTGGGTGTGCTCAAGTCGCTGGAAAAACTGCATTATTGAAAAGATTCAGGGAAATCCAAGGGTATTTACGAATTAAAGGATTCGTTTGCATCTTTTTACACGAACATATTTTTGTGATGCCCTATATACGTTAAAAAATGTCGTCAATGCAGTAGTCGACGATACATACAGTTTGTGCAACGGTTGGATAAAACGGATGATCTCATCAGTGCGCGAAATACAACTTATAACTTCGTCGGTCATAATTGCTCCCTCTTTTATAGCTGAGAGTAGGAAAAACAGCCGTGCTACAAACTTTGTTTTTTCTTTCTTGGTTTTCTAGAATTCGGCCATATCACTTGTCGCGGTAATTTAGTAACTGTCATATCTGAAATACCCTGTATTTCAAAAATCGCTCTTACTTATTTAATGCTGCAAACAAGCTTTTGTCTTTTGGTTTACAAAAAATCGATAAGACGCCATCTATCGGTAACCCATGAACTACTACAGACAGAAAAATAAGTCAAAATACGTAGTATACGTAGTATCGCGCTTGCCTTAATTCTGAATAAATTCAAGTTTCGTACTTTTCAAGCATAACTTTTAATGCGAGTAATTTACTTAAATTTCATAAAATAACAGCAGTGTTCAAGTTTTTACTTTAAAATTAAAATAATCAGATAAGAATGCAGATTATTTTTCCTTTCTTATATTATAGGAATCTGATATTTTTTTACCTCTCAGTGGTGCGAAATACGCCATCTACGTAAAGAATCGAAACTATATCAAGCTTCGCAGCGAGTACATCGACGACGAAACATCGAAAGCATACGAGGGGAAAAAAGGGTTGGCAATCGGCACGGGCACGCACGCGAATTCAACATAGATCTCCATTACGACGTGGGTTCGAGCTCGAAACTCATACGTCGAGCCCGTACCCGTGTATTAAACAGCGCACAGACGCATGGGCGCGCGTTTATACGAGGGGATAAACGCATGCAGTTAGCGATCGGCAACGCGGCGATCGTTCTGCATAATTCAAAAGTACCATTTCTGTCGTGTATTATCGTGAATGCACACACGCTTACACGTGATCGTTAGAGCTGTGATTAGCTTGGGTTCGGTATAAAAACGGTCTACGAAAAAAATTGAGTCGCGAGCTTTTGAGAGAGCTCGCACAGAAACAGTCAGTGCTGAAATTTTTAACCGATTTTTAGCCGATCGTTACGCAAATTTTCGAGCGATCTCATTGAACGTATACGCGATACGAACTAAAATTCCGCAAAAGCGTACACGAGCACCGCTCACGATCGTATATAATAACCATGCATAAACGTGGATATTGCAATTGTGCGCGCAGTGATTCCGCGCAAGGAAAGCCTTGCGCGTTGCGCGTCCATTATCTATCGTAATATTTTATATACACATAGAATTGCCCAAACTTATGAATAATTCGCTCTTCGGGATGTTTTTATATATCGCGAAATTGGAAAGTTGCTGGCAGCAACAATTTTTGCAGCGATCAGAATTAATGATAATTATTTATGAAATACGCGTTGTTGTTATGGGTGAAAGAAAAAAGCAAGCGTATATATAGCTACAACGGTGATAAATATGATAAACTCGCGCGGACGTCGAGACGCGATTGTTTCGCGCTCGTAAATACACGAGTTTATATAAATTTTTTTTCCAATAAAATAAAGAAAAAAAAGAACAACGACCTGTGCACAGCTATCAGCACGAGAAGATTTTGTATTTGTAAGGATGTTTCGATCATATATAAACTTGATGTATCTCGTGCGTGCTGCTGTACATTTATGAAATAGTATATATTATATACGATTGCATTTGCTGCCGTTGCTGCACTCCAACTACTATATGGTCACTTTCACTTTAGAAAAGATACATATATTTATAAGCCCGCGATGGTATACTCTGTCCGCGTGTGCGCAATTGCTAAATTGTCTATATCTACGCGCGGCGAATTGTTTGAGCACGCGCAGCGGGCCGGTGGTGGTAGCCGCGTGGCGGCGGCGCGTAACCATACTCGTATACCTGCCGGAAAGAGCTAATTTGATATAGATGTACATTGTATAATGCAAAAGGCAGTGGCAATAAGTAGTGCGCGCAATTCGGGCTGGAAAGAAATTCGCGTGGACCAGACATCCCGCGAGCCATGCGTTCATAATCTATATAATTGCTGAGATCGATTGCGGAAAATCGTTTAATAATCGTACGTATGCATGCAAAATAGGTGGATTGTATTGCATATTTCGAGGGTTAAGTATACTCAGTATATAACAACCGGTCCAATAAAAAGAAAAAAAGAACAGGTGATCTTTAATTGCGAAGAATCTGGATTGACGCACGCGAGAGGCTAGAAATACTGGTTTTATCATGAAATTCTGCGGGCGTGCAATTTTTTTTATACACTCTTAAAGTTGCGAGTACGCGGATACTGCACTCGCATAAGTCGGAGTCATTACAATGAAAGTGTGTATGACTTATTAGTGAACATACAAGAGGTCAATACATCCCTGGTAGAAATTTTCAGGTACAATAATGACGAATGATGTTGGAAGCTGGTGACGGATTACGAAGCACGCTAACCATGGCGTAGAGGTGACAGCGGATAGAGGCAAAAAATTTTGAAATTTATTTTAAAATATATTAAGTTTGAAAAGTCCACGCAGATATTCTTGTCACCAAGTTAGAATTTTAAACTGGTTCAAATTTTACAGGAGAATGTATTAACAGATAAATCGATCATCTAATTGTAAACAATATATTATCACAAACAATTTTAACATCGTTCCTCGAATGATCATGTTTATAGTAAAATTAAGTTAGTTTGAATATAGCCTTTCCCAATGAAACAAGCCGTAACAATAATACAAAAAGGTAAATTTTACTCGTTTAATTTTCGTGAGAAGAATTCATCGTTTAATTTAGGCACGCACCAATGGATAAAAGTGAGAAGAAATCCGAGGAAGTTGCCTCGAAAGATAGTTTAAGTGAACACGACGTTGTTGTTTCAGACGACAAAAAATACGTTTGTGATATTTATCAGGAAGTATTTACACTAAAATCTAGCATGATGACCCACGGAGAAACAATTCACGATAAAACAAAAGATTTCATGTGCGACAAGTGCGAAAAGAAATTTGAGTTCCGAAGTCATTTGGGTAGACACCAAATATCAGTACACAAACGCCACAAAGATTTTCAATGTGACAGCTGCGAGAAGAAATTTGTAAAAAAATCGAGTTTGGTTACGCATCAAAAATTAGTACATAAAGATCGCGAAGATTTTTCGTGCAACAATTGCAAGAAAAAATTTGAAAATAAATCTACATTACTCAAGCACAAAAAAATATTCCACGAAGTTTTTAAAGACTATTTATGTGAAAAGTGCTCCAAGAGATTCGGAAATAAACAGAGTTTGCTCTTGCACATAAAGACAGTTCATGATAGTTGCAAAGATTATGCATTTGTTAAGCGCGAAAAAAAATATGGACAACAGAGTCACTTGCTTTTTCACCAAAAGACAGTTCATGAGCGTCGTAAAGATTACAAATGCGACAATTGCGAAAAAAAATTTGGACGAAGATCGGATTTAGTCAGACACCAAAGGACAGCCCATGAAGGTCGCAAAGATTACGCGTGTGACAAATGCGAGAAGAAATTTGGACATAAATATAATTGGTCCAAACATCAAAAGACGGTTCACGAAAATCGCAAAAATTACGCATGCGATAAGTGCGAGAAAAAATTTGGAGAAAAAGGCAATTTGTTGACGCATCAAAAGACAGTACACGAAGGTCACAAAGATTTTGCATGTGACCTTTGCGAAAAGAAATTTGGACGGAAATGGCTTTTACTTGTTCACCGGAAGGCAATCCACGAAGGCCTCAAGGATTACGTATGCAACAATTGCGAAAAGAAATTTGGACGAAGATCGGATTTAGTCAGACATCAAAGGACAGCCCATGAAGGTCGCAAAGATTACGCGTGTGACAAATGCGAGAAGAAATTTGGACATAAATATAATTGGTCCAAACACCAAAAGATAGTCCACGAAGGTCGCAAAGATTATGCATGCGACAAGTGCGAGAAAAAATTTGGAGAAAAATGCAATTTGTTGACGCACCAAAAGACAGTACACGAAGGTCACAAAGATTTTGCATGCGACCGATGCGAGAAGAAATTTGGACGAAAAGAACATTTGTCCAAACACCAAAAGACGGTCCACGAAAATTGCAAAAATTACGCATTCGACAAATGCGAGAAGAAATTTGGACATAAATATAATTTGACCACACACCAAAAGACAATCCACGAAAATCACAAAGATTTTGCATGCGACAAGTGCGATATGAAATTTGGGGAAAATCGAAATTGATTAGACACCAAAGGATAGTTCATGAGCGTCGTAAAGATTACACATGCGACAAATGTCAGAAAAAATTTTAACGAAAAGAGAATTTGCTGATTCATCAAATGATAGTTCACAAAGATCATTGAGATTATTTTTACCTCGACATCGAATTTAAGTTGAAACCGAAAAACAGTCTACAGAATTCTCAGAAACTAGCTATCGGATAATTCTCGAAGTTTGTTATGATTACGTATGTGATGAATACGCTTTTTTCTCACAATCGAAAATTTATCGACGCTGTTAAGGAAGAGTAGCACGTTTCTATACATTTTTAAATGTAAACGTGCTAGTCTTCCTTAATAGCGTCGATATGCGCAATGGCAATTGCATTTCTTGACAATTGTGAATATGTATAGATAACTCATATACATATTCAAGTCCAAGCTATTTTAATATCCAAATAAAAATTGTGCCCATATGATTGTGTCTTACTTGAACCTTATGCTATCAAATATTATCATTATACCTTTTTTCACTGTCGTTATAGATCGCGGTTTATTTTATAACCAGACAATTACTCATTTCTATTCTCCGTGAATTGTTTGGCCCATGCAACGATCGACCGACAATTTTTTCGCGTCTTGTTTGGAATTGTAAATGGGCGAGTGTTTAGCTGGCTACTGGACTGTTTATAAACGTCAGTTGATAATACCCGACCCTAAATTGATCAAAGCCGACTTATTGAAAGATTTTGATAAATGCGCGAATGGACACTGATGATTGCTGCCAAGAGAGACGTAAACAGTATAGCAATAATTTTTTACTGAAAAAACAAACGTTGAAACTATTGAATTATTCAATTTAAATCAATAAGTGTTTTTTACATTCTTTAAAATTATTAGAGGCTCTCCCAATCGATACATCACTTTTCTTAGTACTTTCTACAATCCTATTTTAAATATGCTTCGATTTTAATTTTCCGAGTTTGAGCGGCAAATAAAAATTGGCGTGGTACGTCACTTTTTCTAATCCGCCACTGTAAATAAGAAAACCTGAAACCTAACAGTTGAACTGTTTCAAAACATTTAGATAAGTTTTCAATCGCTTCAAATACGGATAATGCCAAATTTTACCACTAGATGGCTAGTATCTTTGCATGTAAATCTGTAAGTGGCTAAGTAAAAATAATTGTATAAGTCTCAGCATGTAGTACAACAATACTGTCATAGTTTGCAATATTAAAATTATTTCTATTCGCGAGTTTCCAAGTGCAGATAACGATTTTATACAGTCAAAAAATGATTATTTCAAAAACGTTACACTTCCGCTTAGCGTATGTCCGACTCAAAAAGCTTCTTTATAACTAAGATAATTTTTTGCCAGCCAAAAATTAGCCTTAAAATGCTGAGCATTTCTATCAGGCATACAGGCGAAATAATTTACTAGCCTCGTCCCACGCACACTCACACACACATAAGCATATGTCATAGTGTGTGGGCGTCGTAAAAAATATCCTATACATTTGCTGCACTAGTCATATATAGCTATATGCACGAGTCATTATCGCCGCAAAGAGATCGTCCGGAGCGATAACCGACATGCGATGGCGACGACGACGACGAACTCTCGTGCTCGTGGGGGGGAAAAAGTTGAAATTGAAGTTCGCCTTATTCTGCATAAGTACTCGTACCGATCGGTTGTTACTTTTTTTTTCATCGATATTTCACCTTTGGACGCGTCAAAATTTTTTACGCGCTCAACCGATTTTTCCAAAAGTTAAAATAAACGCTGCCGTTTCTTGCCGCGTCCACGATATCTTCGATGCTTCAGCTCTCGCAGTCCTGCGCACACATGGTTATACTTATAATAGCACGGTGTACCTGCGCTCGCGAAGCTAAGCTGCGCGAGCTCGCCAATAGTAGCATTAGCGCAGTACCTGGTAGTAATACGTACGGAGCTCTCTCTCTCTCTCTCGCTCGCTCGCTCACGGGCCAAGGTACTTTGGAGCTCGACTGCTCGCGAGCTAGCCTATCGCAACTAACGATCTGCCGCCGCTGCTGCGCCGCCGTCGCTTCATTATATACAGGCGCTCGCCCGCGCGCGAGCTCTAAGCTATATAATAGCTCGTCCTCCTCGTTCCCTGTATAGATATACCGTGCACGTGTGTGTGCGTTTTGTGCGAGTTATTCCGTGTGTGCATATCGATCGGTATACCAACACACACACGCACGTAGTTTGCTTCACGTTTATGTATGTATGTATACGATGATCGGCATCGTACAAAGAGAAGTCTCGCTCGGCTCGCGAGGCCTAGGAGCAGCGCACGGTCACGCGATTCCCTCGTAGAAACGCCACTCAAGCCTTTCCTGACCAGCAGCAGCGAGCGAGCGAGACTCTGCTCTAATGCACGTAAACGTATAACATGCTGATAATATACATACACACGCGTACGTGTCTGTGCGTGTGTGTGTATGCACACACCACCCACTCACTCGTTATACTGCGCCCTTTTCCGGCGCCTCTACCCTATAGCGCGCGCGCCCGCCTAGGTGCACATAGTACGTCGTGACCATTTTTTTCCTTCGCTCGTTCGCTCGCTGCTGCTTTTTTTTGCGTTATATTATGGCTCGGCCCGATGAAGGATTGCATGGAAAGCAGTAGACAGGCCTGCGTACATATACGTGTATGGTATAGAATGTATATAAGTACGGCCTGTGGTAGTTAGAAAAAGGAATATATATATACGTTACTTTTTCTCGGAGCTCGTTTGATTAGATAAGGCGCCTCGTGTATACTATAGCGGGAGGGCGTAAGGAAAAAAAAAGGAGAGAAGAAAAATATTGCCATCGGTAATATTGCCTACCCTGTGCCACCGCCACCATCAGCGTATTCGCGAGTATATTTTAAGCTCTCTCTCTTGCTCTTTCCTGGCAGCATTAAACGTAATCGTGTAGCGCTGCAATGTACATTACATGCTACCTATATGGACTCATGGCTTATGGAGAAAATTAAAACCGTACGCCGTCGCTGGTCTCTCTCGCTCTCTCAAATTATATCTTCGACTCTTGTATTTTTCCTACACACACACGCGCGCGCTACACTTTTGAACTCATTTAGCGCGCGCGCGCGAGCTGGGTATATAATATACACACAGGGCGGCGAAATTGCAGGCACCGCGCGGGGCATATAGGTTGCGCTGAGCGCGAATTTTACGACTCCGGGTCATTTGCTTTGCACCTCGGCCATATTCCACCTCGAGCTATATTATCTATACATGTATTTATTTCCAGGGTAGTTCGAGCTGCGCTGCTGCTGCTCCATACTACGAGTAAGGGTATACGATCCGAGGCTTTATTGCGCGCGACCTTATCCGCCGCACATGCGGCGGCGGCGGCGGCGATGCCGTTATACGTACATGGCCCTCGTAAAAATGTATAAACAAACTCGTCGCCGTGTCGTACACCTACACACTTTGCCGAAAGACGCGGAGGACTCGTGTTTTTCGCGCATAAAAGTCGCGTTCATGCAGACACACTGTCCGTGTGTGTAATTCTACGAAGCGCTCGAGGATCGTTACATTATATATTATATCCTTGCTGGAGTGAGCGACCTGAGGTTTAGCTCGTCCTTTTTTAGTACTGTATATAGTTGCTGTCCTCTCGGATCGATTACAAGACGTACTTACTTAGCAAAGCGCGAGTATGAGAAGCTGTCGAGCTTTTCAAATTTGCTTGATGCGTATACCTGTTTATCCGAAAGCGCCAAAGGATATTTTGATCGACCGCACAGCTATTATACGAAGGGGATGAATATTTCATACCGGAATCCATGTAATCGACGCGTCTTTTGCGTCAGTGTCTATTTTTCCCCGGACGCGAGCTTGCAAGCTCACACACACACACACACACACACACCCAAACACATTATATACCTGCGTCACTCGTCACGGCCGCAACGTGACGGAAGCGAAAATAGACGCGCCGCGTTGGCAAAACGTAGACCGACACCCTGTCTAACAGGACTAAAAAAAATAATGGGGCTGTGTGGTTCCGCGGACAGCTGCTAGTTCTCAATACATCGTGTACTTCATCGTGTACATACATCGTGACGACGGGGTTCGAAGACGATGTCGACCAAAAAAAAACAGCAGCTAGACGTTCGAGCTGACTGCGAGGTGTGCGCGCGAAAGCGCAAAAATACGTAACACGAGCGAAAAAAAGGATCGTAGAAATGTGTGTACAGCGAGAGAGACACGATGCGCCGTCCGCCGCGCGGCGTGCAGAAAGTGTATTATATACTCGAGATCGAGAGTCGGCGATATGTATCCCCTCGCGCGCGCGCGTACACACAACGTAATACACGTCTTACGTATAGCTCGCATTCCGGCGAGGTATTTCAATTATTCAAGTCCGATTCTCGCGCGCGACCGCTGGTATATATGTATGTGCACTGGTATTGTGTGCGAGGAATCTTTATAATCCTCATACATTATTATGAAAAAGTAATGGGCTAAATAACGTTAGAAGTTATTCGTGTCCAGTACTCCGATAAGTTATATACGTATATGTGATGAAATTAATGAGTCAGATTTACTCATTTCACGAATTGTATAGAGTTAATTTGCAATAAAGGTAACCATATTATTCAGATCAATTAACAATAAATAGTATGATTAACTTTTCGTCAAAAATTTATTTTGAAACATTGTAGACAACAATAATACATCAACGTTGATAAAAATCCATGATATTGTTATAAATTAAAAATTTTTGATTAATTTTCTAAAAATATACATTATATCGTATATCGTCAATTTTGTCACAATTTAAATTTATAAATTTAATGCGTTCTTAAGTTTTACCAATATGCGGCGATCTAACGTGCCTATTGAGGTTGGTTTTATATAAAAATTTCTTTCCGCAAACATTGCATGGAAAAGTAACACCTTTGTGCATTGCATTAACGTGGATTCGAAGATTGTCTTTTCGCGCAAATGTCTTTTGACATACATCGCATCGATGATTGACATCCTTGTGCTTCGCATTCATATGATTTTTGAGTTCACTCTTTCGAGCGAATGTCTTTCCACGTGCAACACACGGATGAGCATCACCATTGTGCAACGTATTGATATGTCTTTGAAGAGTATTCTTTCGTACAAATGACTTTCCACATTCATTACATTCATAAGTGATACCATTGTGTACTACATCGACGTGGAATTTGAGTTTATATTTGCGCTTGAACGTCTTTCCACACGCATCGCATGCATATGTGATACTATTATGCATTTCATCCATATGGCATCTGAGGTTACCTTTAGTTGAGAATGTCTTTTCACAAATATCACATGCGTATGTAATTTTATTGTGCACGGAATCGATGTGGACTTTGAGATTAGTCTTTGTGCAGAATGTCTTTGGGCATATATCACATGCATGTTTCACACCATTGTGCATCGTCCTAATATGTTTTTTGAGATTTTCTTTTAGCGTGAATGCCTTTCTGCACATATCGCACGTATATGTGACACCATTGTGTACTACATCGACGTGGAATTTGAGTGTATTTTGGTACTTGAACGTCTTTCCACACACATCGCATGCGTGTGTGATACTACTATGCACCACATTCATATGCTTTTTGAGACTGTATTTATGGAGAAATGCTTTTCCACAAGTATCACACGCATGCGTAATTTTATTGTGCGCGAAATCGATGTGGTTTTTGAGATTAGTCTTTGTACTGAATGTCTTTGGGCATATATCACATGCATGTTTCACACCATTGTGCATCGTCCTAATATGTTTTTTGAGACTATCCTTTCGTGAAAATGACTTTCTACATTTATTACATTCATAAGTGACATCTTTGTGCACAGAATCTATGTGAGTTTTGAGATTACTCTTAGTTGAGTATGCCTTTCCGCATTTGTCACATGAATAGGTTATACTATGCGATGATTCAACTTTCCGTTTTAAAACACTTTCTCGGGTAAATGATTTTTCGCGTGTATCAAGCGCCTGGATGAGTTCATTGTTGAAATTCAGATCTATTTCCTTTTTCACTTCGTCTGCAGGTTCTATTTTAACTTTTTTATGAGTTTGATTATAGTTGTTACCATCCGTATCTTGCAAGTATTGTGAAGAGTCCTCTTCATTCTTCTTAACTACGAGTAATTTCATATCCAGCTTCACGTCTTCACATTCAAGAATTATCTCTATTCTGTCATCAACATCAGAATTTTCGTCATTCTCTTGAAGCACACGAGTCTGAAATAACATCACATTTACATAAAAATTATTGTCAGAAATGCTTTATAATACGAATCGTGAAAAAATTATCAACCCTCACTGAAGTATCAGGAGTCGTGTCAGAAATCTCAAAATTATTTTCACTCTGCCATCCATCTGCAGGTTCATCTTTTACCCTGAAAAATGGCAGTAACGTAGAGTATTATTTTATAATATTTTAATTAATTGTATTTTTATTCTCGCAATGAAAAAGTTACCTGACAGCAAAGTTAAATGTAGTACTTGGTTCCATCATTTTCATTTGATCGTGAACGACTGATATTTGAATGTTTCAAACTAGCTAACTGAAATTCGATTTGACAATATTTACTATTCATAGTACTACTGATTGGATAAAGAAATTTGTAAACATAGCAAAGCAAAGTCTTAGCACAATATTGTAGAAGTTACATTTTTGATCTTCTATCTATTAAATAATAAATATATTTCTTTAAATATCACGAAGAAGTTTTAAATTAAAAAAGTAATGCTATGATCGTCGAGAAAGAGTAATGAATTTAAAATTTGAAAAATCGACTATCACACATGTGTAATACCTAATAAGATTATAATTTATGCACATGCGTTTAGATGTGAGGAGTATTGTAAAGAATTTTTTGCAGATAAATGATATCTTTTCCTTTTGTCTCGATCGTGTTACATGCGCAATAGGTCGGATGACTGCAAAATTTGTGGAATTCTCTTTAATTGTATATTTTCATTAGTTTTAGGATGTTAAACGATTTTGGAATTGTTCATCCACCGAACAAAATAAGCAAACACGTATTCAATTGGCTCGTGATCGCAAGTAATAAGTTTGTGAACAAACGATAGCATATACATCATTAGCTCTTTAAAAAAAGTAGAAAGGGAGATATATACAATTATTTTGACTTTGCAATTTGCAGATTTACAGAAGTAAAGGTACTCGCCGTCTAGTGGCGGAGATATGAAGTAGTATCATCGTAGCTAAAGTGATAGAAAACTGAACTAAATTTGTTGAAGCGGTTAAATTGTCATTTTTAGGTAATTTAAAATGCTCTCAATATTTGTATCAGAAAAACCATAAAGGCCATCCAAATAGTGGTAATTTTTTTTCAAAACATTTCAAATGTTTAATTTTCGAACATTACGTCAATGATTCGTGTTGAGTTATTTCCATCGGGTATACAAGATACGTATTTAGGACCTAAGGGTGTAACATCGGCTCGCGCTTGGCGCAAGCTCGCGCGATCGAGCTCGAGACTGGCCGCCATCGCAGCTCGCGCCGTTAATATACACGCTGCCCGTATATAGCTCCGCTCGCACCACCCGTGAACCCCCGTGCAGTACGTTGGCTCAATGCTATATACGCGCGCGCGTATGTGCAGCGCACGATATGCGTGCTTGGCTACTTCTATTTTTGGAGTCTCCGCCTATTCCTCGCGTGACGCAGGCCATCGCCTAGTACGTACACGTTGTGTAGCGCATAAAGATCTATGGCTGTCGCGGGTGCGCATGTGTATGTGTGTGTGTGCGTGCGTGCACCCCCTCGCGGAAACACACCACCTTTCTCTCTCTCGGCAGCTCGTTAGTTTCTGCGTCCGTCCCTGTATGTATGTGTGCGCGGGCTCGTTTATACCCTATATATATCTACACACGCGGAGAGAGAGAGAAGTATTAGATGCTCGCTCGCTTGAACACTAGTTATACGGCTGAAAACGTGAACGCCAGGTAAACTCGCCGTATATAAATGCAGGTCTCAGTGTGTGTAGGGGGTTGCGCTGCGCACGGCTAGAGAGAGAGAGATTAAATGTACATTTTCGCATTAACACATACATACGGCGTCATCATCGTATATATAGCGAAAGCGATAACGCCAAGGCGCAACGCACACACACATACACACTTGATATAGCTATATATGTTGTGCACGAGCGTAATAGGAGGGTAAGCCACTGCCGTGCTCGCGTATACGCGAACATTATTAAGCGAGCTCTGATTGCATTGCACACCCACACACATACCATCGTGTGTGTATGTGAGTATGTGTGTGCAGGCCCACTATATGTATGTATTCAGGCGCACGAGGTGCGCGCCGCGAGACTAGAAATGCATTCACGTGCGTGAATACCAATGTATATGTGTGTACGCAGGCGAGTATCGACGTATACACACACACACACACACACACACACACACACACACACACACACACACACACACACACACACACACACACACACACACACACACACACACACACACACACACACACACACACACACACACACACACACACACACACACACACACACACACACACACACACACACACACACACACACACACACACACACACACACACACACACACACACACACACACACACACACACACACACACACACACACACACACACACACACACACACACACACACACACACACACACACACACACACACACACACACACACACACACACACACACACACACACACACACACACACACACACACACACACACACACACACACACACACACACACACACACACACACACACACACACACACACACACACACACACACACACACACACACACACACACACACACACACACACACACACACACACACACACACACACACACACACACACACACACACACACACACACACACACACACACACACACACACACACACGTTTTACTCTTCGTTTTCGCTGATATAATCGTGGCAGACTGGCGCTAGGCATTAATAATAATAATATAAGCTGTGGCGATCCTGCGTGTATGGATACGCAATGATGATTCACCGCGTGATCTCTGCATAATCCCGCATGCGTGTACGAGTGTATTGTATATACAGAAGCCGTTTCTTTACTTATGAATTTTCAGGCCGTTAGAGTAGTTGACGCATACAATTGATATAGGTCTAAAACATTCTTAGCCTTATACAATTATCTTTACTTTTCTACTTGCAGATTAACAGATGAAAGTACTCGCCACCTAGTGGTGGAAACATAGCATTAATAATCATCGTAGTCTCACACGTTTATGAGCGATTGGCGCAAAAACTAAATCTCTATTGGAACATTAATTTTCAGTGTATATATTTAAATTCAAATAATAGATTAAATTTTCAATGAAGTGCATTGACGTCAGATCTCACATTATAACCGCGTGAAGGTTTTTTTTTTGTAACAATCTAGGTAGAACCTGCGTGTTTTTTCTCAAATCTCGTAAGTGAGATCACGATCGTACGCCCGACCGTCGATTATAATTTCGTTCGATGTGTCTAATAAACTGTGCACAGACATCGCAATGATGAGCGAAAATTTTTTGAACGAAAATCATCGGCGTCGCACACGGTTGAATTACATCGCGAATCGTGCCTCTCCGACTGAAACCGAGCTTGCAGTGTACACGATGAATAATTACGAGCGATCTCTGCGATGATTCGCGCGTCAACTGCTCGCATACACCTATTGGACTGTGTACGATACATTTTTATACACCTGCGCTGCATAGCCGAATCTTTCGTAAAAATTGTGATCGTCGATTATGTATTACGAGATAATCGCGCGATCGATTATTCCACGATGTTGCAGCACATAATATCTCACAAGATCGAACACTTCAAGGAGAGAGAGGAATTTCGAGATAGATGAGTCTCAGTGACTCGCGCGTTTACCTCGCGACGTTCGAAAGCTGTAATACAGTCGCGATCGTGTCACGTGCGGGTCCGCGCGAGTCAGCGTATAGTACACATCCAAGCGCGTGGCTCAATGGCGAAAGCCAATACGTGTGATTAGTGCACTGCGCCTGCCTATTAACTGCTATATATAGCTACAGCATATAGGATCTGTGCTCATCGTTCGTTTGGCGCGCGCGCGCACATGCATACAAGGCACGGCATTGACGCTCGGCCAATGTAAAAATATATATATTGCCGCTTCGAGACATGTGTTTCCGTGCAGACGTGCCTATATAATACATACATTATTCTGTGTATACTTCTATGCATGTGTGTGTGTGTGTGTGTGCGTCTGTTCGTGTAATGCAACTTTGAAATTCGATTTCGTTGCATCAGCATTTATGCGCAAAATAAAGAAGAAGAATAAAAACGCTTGTATCGCCAGAGAGAAGCTTGCGCAAGCCCGTGAGCGTCTATACACGCGTATAATACATATTGTTCGTATTATATCGGAAAGCAACGATTGTCATACAACTGTACTATGACGATTGCGAAACTGAAAATCCGTTCATTAGTAAAGTGTCTATGGTCCTCGTCGTCGTATGTGATTTCTGCGATTCGAATTTACAACGAAGAACTCTTCGATTCCACTCGATATATAGCCGCGCGTTCGACATTCGAGCTTAAATTCATCCTTTCTTTCCTTTTTTTTTTCGATTAAAATTCGATATAGTACCCCCATAAATAGTCGCGCGCACGTCCATCTTCGTTCAGTTCCGTGTGCGAGCTCCGTATATAGCGGGCGCGCGTAACAAATTTCGAAATAATAACTCTTCGTCTAGACAGGAAGAAGAAAAAAAGCTCGACTCTTGCTCTTGCGAGCCCTGCGTCGCAGCCTAGCTAGCTAGCTCTATAGTGTGTCTACTTCCTATATACGCGTGCAGACATAGATCAGAGTAGTTTGCCGCCGCCGCGCGGGACGAGTATATGCGACTTGCGAGCGGCAACCACCTGCACGATCGATACGTCGCGCGCAGAACATCTATACGAACTTGTATAAATACGTTTATAGATACCGTACGTAATATAATCACGAATGGGCGAAATGAAATATATAAGTTCAATGAGTTCGTGGCACAGTGTATGTTTAAAAACATATACGACGAGCGTTGTATTATATTATCGTCGTCGCGGGCAGCTCCTGCAGCCTCGAAGCGAGCGCGCAATCGATCGCGCGTAAAAAATGCAAATTCATTCGATTTGATGGTGATTTCCGCGATTTCTCGAGAGAGAAAGAGAGTCAGCGCGCGTCGCCTAGCGTATATTATTATACTCGAGGAAAATCCAGCGTGTTTATATTCGATGATCCTATCGTTGACACCTTCGAGAAAAACGAACCTCTTTAGTACGAATTTTGAACACAAGTTTGAAATCTACTCGACGATCGTATCGTATAAAATTTTAGTTTTCACGCAACGTTCGGTAGTGTACGCCGTGTCGTTATTTACTTGGAACACTCGCTGTAGCTAGGAGTGTGTCGAGTAATTAGGATCTCGGTCGATCGTCTCAGAGCGAAGGATGGAGCGCCAAAGGAGAAGATCGGATTATGTAGACCTAGATGGTAAAAAAGCAATTATCGAATTTAAAAGACACAAAGACAACAAACTTTGGTCGGATGAAAAAATTGCCGTAACCTTTGGAATCAGAACGGACAAGGTGCAGGAGATTTGGGAAAATAGACGCAAAGTTGAGAAGGATATAGCTGCTCGTCTCAAAAGAAAAGCCGAGCAGAAGGAAAGAAGAGCAAAAGCATACGAAAACATTGAAAAGAGATTATTGAAGTGGCACGAAACTAATAAAAATAAAAAAAAATTGAAAATAACCGGTCAACTTTTGATAGATACAGCAACGAAATACGCTAAAAAGGCGAACCTCGATATCCGTTTTAACTATGTTTGGCTAAACAATTTTAAAAAAACGCATAGCATCACAATCGAGAAATCCCGCGGTCGTCCTTGTAGTTCTGCTTCTCACGGCGTCGCTCACGAAAATAATAGCGATAAAGAAAATCGACAAAGCAATCAAGGAAGCGCCGAAAGTTCACAAACGAATCTCGGAAGTGTCAGCGAAGACGACAGTCTACCAAACAATCACGAAAGTGATAATGGCGAAGACGGAGCTTCACAAATGAATTCCAGAAGTGGCAGCGAAGACGACAGTCTACCAAACAATCACGAAAGTGATGATGGCGAAGACGGAGCTAGAGCTAGACGGAGGAAGACGGGATGTAACGTCGAAGACGATAGTTCCCAAAACTATTACAACAAAAAAGCAGAATATGCTCGTGTACGAAAAAGTTTCAAAAAGGTTCGTATCCCGACGAAGACAGTAGCTACGAAAGCTGTCGTTGCCCTGTGCCACTACGCAGAACAAATATGTGAACAGGAAGATTATAACGAGTATGTGGATGCTCTCGAGAAAATAGAGAGAATAGTTCGAAAAACGATTTGATTAATAATTAAAAAAAAAAAAAACATTACTCATTATGTTTCGAATCGGTTATTTTATTTGATGAATAAATTGTACATAATTTAGGTATGTAAATAATAAATAATTGTACGTAGTGTATATACGTAAATAATAAATAATTGTTCATAGACACATAGATCTTATGCCTTCGAAACATTCCCAAACAAGTTCCGATTCCGTAATATTTACACATACATGAATCTCGTACGCTGTGACAGTTTCGAGACTCGTAAGAGCAGAGAGTTCGAGTCAATGACACATCAACGACAATCCGATAAAGCGCAAAATTCCTTGTTGCTAATGCTTGAAAAAATTTAATTGTTGATCAAGTATGTATTGCGATAAATTGTTTGAGTAATCAATAAAAAAACTAAATCAGAATTAAAAATTAATCGTTAAAATGAAAATGTAATTATAATCATTGTCATATTTTGCCACTAGATGGCGAGTATGCTGTTTCTTTAAATCTGCAAGTGACAAAGTTGAAATACTTGTATAAGAAATAGCACGGTCTTGGAAAAAAATGAGCGATTTTGTCTATAATGAATCGAACTCAAATCATTTTTACATTAATTTTGTTAATATTTTTAACGATGCACATGGAAATGTGAGATTTCATCATATGCTATATATACTACAGCAGGCGATTGCGGACACATCACGTATGCATAGACCTACACACATGTTATACCCTTTGTGAATATAGACTGCGAGTAGTCGTCGCAAATCAACTTCCTTTTCGTGCAGCAGCAGCGGCAGTCGATGGAACTCGTGCCGGTGGAGCGCTCGCCGCGTAAAATATACCTATATATGCACAGGCTCGTATCAATACGGTCGTGTTCTCTAGCGCACCTGCTTCTATAGCTCTTTCTCTCGCGATGGCAATTGCGTATTCATCGAAATTCTCGATTCGAATACGTACGCGCGCGTAAAGAAACAAAAAAAAAAAAACAAAAGTATACCCACGCGAGACTTTGATTCAACCGTATCATCGACTAATTCGATACGTACTACTATACCTATTGCCATACATATATATATCGGATGTATATAAGCGATAATAATCGCAGTTGCGAGTACGCTCGGCGTCTTATTATACATTTCGCCATATCGTAATGTACCGTATACCCTATCGTTCAATTAACGATGATTAATGGCTTGCAGCGCGCACATTATGCAAGTGAAAGTATATCGTATATATACGTATCATGGATGAAATGCATATTAACGTTTAAATGCGTTCTCGAATAGTATAAGTATATGCGCCTGCGAAATGAAAAGTCTATATATGCCGCGCGCGCGGTACGTACAGTTAATAGTGACCTGTTCGCGAGAGAGTTAAAACTGACGTAACGCCGGAATATGAAGAGTTCAGGAATCGTATGTAGCATAAACCTTTCGTTATATATTTATCGCTCCATTCATAACTTTTTTTTTTCATCTGCACTTGCTCGCTCATTTATATTGTATACAATGTAATAATAAACAAACGAACGAACGATGTATACGCGATCGATCACCGGTGCCGCGGCAAAAGAAGGTCGTGTTCGTCTCTCACTTCCGTCGTCGTGCCCGGCGATGACGAGGCAATTATCGATGCTTTCTGCTAATGACTTCTAATAGGCCGGTATGGTACTGCAATACGGCTGTTTTGTATCGGTATAACATCGCGTATACGGTGAAACACCTCGAAACAATGACGCTCCGTACGTATATGCACGTACAAAACAAAAGAAGCTCGCGAGCGCACGCGAGCTTTACGACTCCGTTTACAGTCTCGATCGGCATAATTCTGTATACAATGTACCGCGCACGATAAACACAATTAAGCATATTGCGAAAAAAAGAAGGAAAAAAAATCCCTCGACCCCCGATCCCCGTTCTTATTTGCATCGTACGAAGTAGAAAATCGCGTTAGAATTAAATTACGTACGTATTGTAATGCTTTTCCTCGTTTTAGTCGTACTCGCTCAGCTGATTTCGAGCGAAAGTTTCGGGCATATGGCGAACTAGAATCTCTCGCTGCGCGCGTGGCCTCGTATTATCAATTCGTTGCTGTATATAGTTGCTTTTTGGCTGGCAACGGCAAGCTTCGTCGTCGTTACGCTCCTTGTTGAGGGAGAGAGAATCTGGATTTCGTGCCAAAAGCTTCGCTAACCCAAATTTTCTTCCCACTCACACGTACATAAAACGGCGTCACGGTTGAAGTACGACACACACACACATACAGAGTGGACAATATGCAGCTTCAAGCACATATCCTGGTAAATATTATTACATTCGAATGTGTAACTGCGCTCGCTTTTTCGATAAGTATTTTAAACTTTTTGCCCATCTGTCCAGTGAAATAACTGACACGTATCGTACAAAAGAACGCGCGCGCGACATAATTAATTGATCCTCGTGCAGCGCGCAGCCCTTTCGGTATACATTATGAATATTTAAGGCAGCCCGGCGCTCGAAAAGTAATCACTCTTTTACGATATAATAAATATCATAACAGAGGAGAAAAAAGAATAAAGTGGACTTCGATCGCGCGGCGCTCGCGCATCCATGCAAATTACGTAATTAATAATTCAGCGCTTGGCAGCCAATTACACTTTTTCCCGAGTGATTATTTTCGACGCGCATCGTGTGACGTCATATCGTTCGTGGTGATTTTTATTTTCAACCGTAGTGTACATGAAAAATGAACTAACACGCGACGATCTCATATACCATTGTATATCCTATATACAGTGTTTTATAGCGAGACGTCGCCGCCCACCTGCGTGGTACGCGGCCCTCGCTGCATATTAGCTTCTTATTATAATACACGATGCGGTCTCAGCGTATATAAGCACACGAGCGCGACTATATATATAAAGAAAAGGAATGGGGTTTCGAGAGCAAGACGCGGAGAGCACCGAGAGAGAGAGAGGAAAAGGACACAACCCGATACGTCTCGGCTACTACTACGATATATAAGTACTCGCGCGTCTCTTGGTCAGCGTCCCCCTTTTGTTACCTTAATACATACATATAGGCAGACACACATGCGTATAACTATGCACGTTTCCGTTCTCTCTCTCTCGGCTAAAATCCGGCGTGTGTGTGTTATAACGATGCGGAGGCGCGCGCGCAGTCGTAGAAAGTCCTTTTGCGGCCTGTATATATATAGTATTAATGCACTCGCCGCACGCTGCACTTGTACTCGAGCGCGCGATTCCGCTCCCTTTCTCTCGTTTCTTCATTATCATTGGTTTTTTATTCGTAGAAGTATGTATTATGCGTTCGTGAGCTTGATAATAGGCAGAAGCTCGTCACGTCCAGTCTCGTATGTCATCGTTCGTGAGAACGTTTTTACGACGCGTCAGAGACTTACTCGGGATGAAGAGTTTTTTATTCGATTTATTTTATTTTTGGTCGATTCGATTGACGAATAAATTATAATTCTTTTAATTGACCAGCCGAGTTTTCCCGCATGATTATTGCAACTGTTTAAAAACTTTATAGTCATTTTCTTTATCACTTGCCCACTGAGTTCATTGTCTCGCTGGTGTTGTCATCGCTTTGATTGTACTTTCAATGTTTTGTCTTTCGTTAACAGCTAAATGTTCTGAGTCTATTTCTAAAATAAAACTCTTGTTATTCGATTTTATTAGCATAAGAGTAAAAGGCACTTTTTTTCACTTTCGTCGCTTTAGATTAAGCATTGGCTTAAAAAATTGTAAGTTAAGCTTAATTGTTGTTTTTTGATTGCTAAGATAACTTATACAATTATTTTGACTTTGCCACTTGCAGGTTTAGAAATAAGGTGTACTCGCCATCTAGTGACAGTGGCTTTAAGTAGTGCTATCGAATTTAAAGTGGTTTAAAACTAATTTGAATTTTTTTAAACGATTAAATTATAATTTTTAAGTCTTTAAAATGCGCTCGATATTTCTAAAATAATTCTTACATAAATATCGTCAAAAAACAAACCAATAAATGATTATAAATTTTAAAATTTTGCCAATGGTAATTTGTTGGTTATTAACCCATTATTAACGTTGAACGTTTCCACCAGAATTTCTATAAATCATGATGGTCATACTCGGACTCACTGTCGCGTCATCATCATTATCATCATCGTGTGCCTTAGTCTGCGCAACCATAATACATCATAAAATACATTAAATATTATACATAAAGCTCCGATATCGCCGGGGCTATAATATAATATAACGCGCGCGAAAACATCCTCGCACCTAACGTAATCCTGGTGTAACATGTAAAGCGAGCATATATATACAAGAAGAGAGGGTGAAAGTGCAAAAATATCGCTGCCACCGCCGTATAATACACAAACAGCACGTAGTACACAATCGGCAAAGCGTGTCTAAGTTAATTGCGGGCCCGAGAGAGTGAAAAACCTCGCTCGTCTGCTCGTTGTTATTTTCGTCCTTCTTTTTTTTGTGCTCTATTATATACACCTTTCGCCTTTTAACGTCGAAAAAGCCGGGGAGGATATTTTTCGACACGGTGTATAATACCGAAGCTGCTGCTGCAGAGAGCATGGGAGAAAGATGGATCGGTCCGTTGGGTGCCTTTTAAAACGCGACGGCACGACTGCTGTTGCCGCCGTCGTTTTCAAGCTATATCATCCTCGAGAGCTCTCTTTCTCTCGGCGAGCTCGACAGTGTAACATCGAACTGCTCTCTATGTGTATATTATTATTATTATTATTATTATTATAGGATGCGATGGTACGAGCTCGATCGTGCCTTGAAATATGATCTCGGGGCGCTCGCTTAATTGAATGACTCGAGCGAGGTGTAACAATTGTCTCGTCGTTAAAATTACTTCGATCGAACGCTTTTGCGTTGGATCTCGACGAATTCGGAGTAAAAAAACTAAAATTTTTTCGCCAAGACTTTCGTTCGCGTGTCGCATGTATGCACACACGCGCGCTCGGTATAATAGTTACCATGTATACAGCGCGTGTAACATCGTATACCGTACTCGCCGACGAAATTATGAATGCCGAGCGGCGAACAAAACACGAACAACGACAGCGACGGCAGCCACGTGAAAGGCTTAAATGACTTTTAGCACGGCAGAGAGCCATATAAATTTACGCCAAACGCATGGTGGTGCACATTTAAACGTATAACCACGTGAGCCGTGTTGTGTTGCTGCTGCTGCTGTTGTTGGGTGCATGCATATCGTAAACGATTTTACCGAGAATTTCACAACGCACACACACACACACGTAGTACACGTCGTTATTTGTCGCAATCGCGTAGATCCATCCATCGACGCTTGGCGTACGCGCGTCATGGAAAAAGAAGAAAAGGAAGGATAGAGAATGGGTGGAAAATGGTCGGAAAAGTACGTTGTTAATTCCATGATTTTATTTCCGCGTGGCCTGTAAAAAGCATCGACGTTATTTTGCAGATCGATTTTGTTGCGGGAAAATAACGCGCGAGCGAGCAAGCGTTAACAGTGTCCTTCTCTCGTTTATTATTTCATTCTCTCTCTCTCTCTCTCTCTCTGTCTCTTTTTTTCTGTTTTTTTTTTTCAAATATTGATTTTGCTCAAACACACTCGACTGTTTGTCGTATTTTTGCATGGCAACGTCGTTATATACCGGCGCTAGGTGCACGCTGGGTTAACGAGTTTACTCGTTGCGCCGCGCGCACACGCGTTTGCGTATCTAGATGCGTCACGCTCGAACGCGCAATTTCACTCATCCCTGCGTGATAACGCAAAATTATAAGCGGGGTTTTTGCGAAATTTCGTTGAAGTATCAATTCTTTACAGCTGTTTTGACACAGCTGCGTGTTGATTTTGAAAATGGACCGTATTTTTGTAGGAAAATGTAACAATTAACGTTCGATCGTGATCTTCGTGATTCCAACAACAGATAGAGCATTGAAAACTCGCAAGTGGCCAAAATTTTTTCATAGGGTATAAATAAAAAAACCTATTCTCAAAAAATCTTGTTTTAACGATACATTAAGTTTTGACTAGTAATTGATCAAGTAGTTGATCTAATCTTTGACTCTAGTCTTTAACTAGATTTCTTGAAATGAACGCGACGACTGAAGTAGATGCGCGCAAATATTACGCAATTTCCTTGCGGCATGAGTGACAATAATTCGAAGGAGCTTATTTTGATCTTCTTCATCGTGCGAAAGTTGCTCTCTGGTCTCTGTGTATCCAGAGTCATCGAGTGACGATGAAAAATTTACCGATGCGCACACACACGTGCACGGCACCTAAGCATGAGAATCCTTAATTCGGGGTCAGCTGCTGCACGCCGCGTCGCGCGACCTATTCTCAACTATATGGACGCTGCACTTTGAGTAGGCTACCGTTGCTGGCTGCAGCAGCACGCGCGACTTTCTCCGAGAAAGAGAGAGAGAATCGGCTTTTGACACAACTAGGATTTAACTGTTTTCCGATTTTTCTTCGCTCTTTTTTTTTTATAAATAAAAATCGCTACTTTGCACTGCATCTCTCGATGATCGGCAGGAAGCGGATCGGAAAAGTATATATAGCGACGGCACTTCGGCACGATTCGTATTTGTTTGAAACTTGAGATTAACTAAATGTCTTTCTTGGAAAAGAGAGAGAGAAAAAAAATGACGATCGAGCTTCAATTGTAAGTCGAGTTTGTGTACTCTTGAACGTTATTGCAAAAGAAAAGGATAATGTTCCTCGCTTAACGAAGGAGGTTAAGAAGTAAAGTCTTGACGCGAAGTGAATACCTTCTCTAAAATCGATACTAACGACTCGCAGCTCAACGTATGCAGAATGGCCAATATATAGAGTTAATCATCGGCGCAGTGGCAATTTACGTCTCGTTATTATTACACACACCGATAAAACGGTCAATCGAACCTGTAAATATTCATTTAGTCGACGTTTACCCTACATTTGGCAATCTATATCATTATATCGTTTACGATACGATATATACTTTGACGAGGACATATAAGAGAGCAGGATAAACTCTTGCACCTGTATATTATAATAGGAATTATTCGCGATCGTCCAATTGCCTTTTTAACTCGCGGAGCTCTAGGTATGCTCGGCGGGTAATTACGCGCGCGTTAAAAAAAAAATGAATAAGACCATAAGAGAGTATGGTGTATTATGCAGCGGCATTACGAAGACGCGGCTGAAATGAGACGTTTAAATAGTTCGCGCAGGAAAAGAAAAAAAAAGTAACGAGAAAGAACGAGAACGAGGAGAAAAAATAAACAGGGTTTTGCCGCGCCGTCCGTTCCGGTGATTATGACACGAGAGATCGCTGCTGCTACTGCCGCAGCGGAGAGAATTAGGTTTTGCGCCGATTGTCAACGCGCGTTGCAAAAGCGAGAGTCACTTTTTAACGATTAGTATAAACCTTAATAAGTCGAAGGAAAAATCATTATATTATTTGCCTGTTAAACGATCGAAATCCTTGCACAACAAGCGTTCGAATGAAAAAAAAATATATTTTTTTTTAATTATCGTCGCAGTGAACGATAAAAGACACGTGAAAGTGGCAACAATGAAACAGCCACCGCTCAGGTGGATAACACAAGTCTGAAAAACTAAACCTCCACTTTATTATATCATTGCTCATGTGTATTATACGCGTAGGTACATAAAGCTCGTCAACATAATTACGCACTCCACGCGCGAGTCTGTCATTTTTTTTTCATTCATTCATTCGAATTCAAAACCGCGCGAGGAGGATTTTATTCTTCCTCTCTCTCTCTCCGCCCATTTCGGAAGCAACCGACAACAGCACACAATTACACAATCCGCGAGTAGTAGTAGCGCGAGGCTCTCTCTCTCGCGTCGCTGCATGTGCCGGTGCATGCAAACAACACAGGCACACACACACACACGTCAGAGCAGCGAGTGCACTCCGCGCATAATGTATACGAAGAGAAGTGAAAATGAGTTAGAAAGGAAAAAGCGTTCGTCACGCGCGCGGCATTATCATCGTATTATTATACATAGGAGGATTTGACGATGCGCCTTGGAAGGAAAAGTCACTTTCATAATTGCAGTTACGCGTTGGCATGTGTACGTACACGATATTATACACGCATAATGCACCCATTAAGATATCACTACTCGAGTTATACGCGCCTCGTTTGACAAACTTGTTAATTATGGTACGGGTCGTAATGATTATAAAGCTCGATCGGTAATGAGCTTTTTTGAGCGCATTTTGAATGTTTAATACCCCAATGAAATGGATGTGAGTATCGATATTTGGTAATCGTACAACTTGAACGAGATTCTTTATCTGTGACTGAATTTATGTATCTGTGGCTCTAGATTCATATTTCGATTGGAGAAGAATCTTCGTTTCGCGTCGAAAAAAAAAATTGAACAGCTCGTTACTTTTATGCAATCATATGTTTATGCTGCGCGGTTAGCGATTCTATCGCTATTATTTTGCATTCGTTCTTGCTTCGACGTAGAGGATAAGTCGTTATATTTCGAATACGTATAAGGTAACAGTGTACGAAAGGCCCTCGATGGAATTTAAAGAAATGAAAATCCTGGAGAGAGCATAGATAATAGGCAAGCGATTGGCCATATAAGCATACATTCCTGAACTTTCGTAAAATTATTATAAATAAATATCCATAAATGTAAAAACAAACGATGCATAGATAATTCCAAGACTCCTTTGGGCCCTTGGCAGAACACAGTGACAGCGTCACGAGCTCGTTATTATAAAGCACACATGCATCGGCTCTATCGATTCGCCGCGAGATTGAATTAGCGCGCAGCCGTTCACGGTTCAGCAGCTCTCAGCCAGCTGAGAAAGTGTCGCATGCATTCAATCTTTTGGATCCTCTATTCGAGGTCTATATATATTGTGACTTCCTTTGCTACTTCGAATACGCGTGTGTTTGTGTTTCTTATATATACGACGCCGGCGGCTGTCCGTCGCAGTGCACGTATATACATCACTTTCTCGTCACATGTCAGCTCCGCGAGTGATGTACGTGCACGCGCGCGCGCTCCTTGCACATACTACTGCAGCGCGAAGAGCCATAATACTGACCCACTTGTCGTCTATATACGTCGTCGTCAGTCATATATCGATGTGTATAAGCTCGGGTTGCAGCGCGAACGCCGATCGGTACTTCTCACCGATCGAATTTTGCCAGCGAGAGAGCATCGGTAGCAGCAGAGTTCTCTATGAACGCGATACGACTCTGACGTATTTTTTTCTTAATTGTCTATCTCCAATGATCATTCCTAGATAGAAATTTTTGACATCTTATCGCTAGTTTTTGTCGAAAAACAAAAGATATTCCAAATAATGTATCTCATGATCAACGATGGCATGTACTTTGACTTGTATACAGTTATTTTGACTTCACCGCTTACAGATTTGTAGATAATTAGTACTCGCCATCTAGTGGCAGACGACCATAATATACGCACTTGAGTTTCTTAACTCAATGAACATTGACTGGCTCAATTATTTTTATTGTGCCACTTGCATGAGGTTTACAAATCCAAGTATTTGCCATCTAGTGACGGAGACTTAAAGTGTTGAAAAACTAGTGTAATTTTTTTTCAAACTATTATTAATTGTGATTTTTAGGTAATTTAAAATGCGCCTGATATTTTTTAACATAAAATTATAATAGAAAAATCACGAGAAGCCAATCAATGTTAATATATATGTTAAAACACTTCAATGTCATCGAAAAAAGGTGGATTTTATTTTCACATACGTCTGTACGCGTGTCGTACAATCCTCAAAATTTCTACATTACTGACACCTCTTTGCAAGACGACTCATCACATGATTAACGAAATTCGAAAATAAATCACTCGCGAGCGGCAATTTTCAGCGTAGATACGAATCGTTCTCAAGTCACTTGAAAGCGTTTAAGATCGCTATATAATACACACGCAGCAGCTTCGCGGAGGCAATACAGCCGCAAGGGACGATAAAAAAATAAAACTTTATTACTCCTCGCGCCGGGTGGTGCGCAATTGGCACTAGCTCTGCACCTATATATATAGTAGTGTGTTTATAAATATATGGACTCGCAGTCGCGCGGCAATAAAATTTTTAAACGTCAAGACGATTGCTCATTATTTCGGAAGGAATATAGTGTGCGATTTCCATGGGTATCGGCGCTTTTATATGAATTACGAGCCTGATATCTTGCATAAACTCGCATGCATTTTTTTAATATTGTTTACTCAAGGCAGTTTCTTTCGTACTCCAATAAAAGGTACTTGCTCGACTCATAGATAATATAATAATGCGAATAGTTACTCGATTTCTGTGCTTTGTCCTCGTGAAGAGGATAAAAAAGGAGGTTCACATCCTTACGTCGTTACAAGCCTTATATTATAGGACACGATCTTCAATCGCGTACTCGTGACCTGGTCGCGCGCGCGCGCGTGCACCGGTGCCCGAGATCGACTGGCCTTTTTCCTCCAGTTTTTTTTCTCAATTCTCTTCAGCCACTAGGATCTCGTGTAACGTCGACGACGACGCGCGCGTTCGCCGTTTGAGAAAAGACCGTACACAGACACGTGCGCCAAACTGCGCGCGTGATCGGTATACCCATACATTTTCCAGGACAGCGATCGGTGCAGGTGCATCCACGATCCACGAGCAACTGCACAGGTTTTTCTCGAACGTCGCGAGCTCGAGCCGCTGCTGCGTCTGTATAACTTAGTCATACTTGAGCTCGTGACAATTGCCCACGGGTGATATATGAATCTCTAGCTCTCATTCTCTCGCAGTCGCATAAATAGGTGTATATTGAATATAATTTTTCTGGGATTTTCGATCTTCGTTCCTCAAGTTTTTTTGGGTTTTGAGATTGATTGATTAACTGGCATTTTACAATTTGTTGAATTACTATATACATAATTACAATTTATAATATGAGTTTAAGTTTAAATTGTGACTGTTTATCAGTTAGTGTAGTCAGTCTGTTGGCATAGCAAGGACACATCACGCCAAGACAGGGCCCGCACCCTGCATGAAGTGTACAATTTAAAAGCTGGGCAAAATAGAAATCGAAATCGAAATTGTATCCTTAAAAGATGTTTGCCTCTTGCGGCGGTGACTTTTTCGCGACACGCCACCTAGTGGCCTGTCGTGAAGTTGAAAAACGAGTAGGCCAATATTTACTCTATAGGTAAATTAAGGGCTGCTCTTCTAGAGGTTCGCCCTGGTAAACGTGAACGTTTACAGTGAACAGTAATAACTTACTCGTACATAACTGCCAGCACTGCAGCTTTTGCTTCCTCACAGAGGAAGTTATGTGATAGGCTTGAAAATAAAATTAGGAACCAGACATCGTAGGAAAATTTGGGTTACATATTTGGAAACTACATTGAATTACCAAGAAATGTCTGCAGGTGTGTTTGTCTTCTCGGACTTTTGGCTAAGATTTTTACTTCTGAATATATCTCTACTGTACTCGAATCCTAAACCAACTCATTTGGGAACGGAGCCTGCTATGAGTCCCATGCTCTTTCATCACTCTTTTGTTACCTTATATCCTTGCTGCAAATCCAACTATCAACATTTCGAAGTTTTACGTACGCGTTATAAATAAAATGCGATGAAATCGCGACGCTCGACGCCGCGAAAAGTGCCGAAGTGGTGTTATTTTTGGGTATTATATATCGCACTCGCGTTATGGTTAGTATCTGCTGTATAGCATTAGGCGAGCGCACCACCCACTTGCTCTCTCGCTCGGATATATATACACGCAGACGTATTATAGACTTTAAACGCACACCGGTATACGGCACATTGTCTGGGCTAACTCCATTATATATACGCCGGTGCACCATCAGCGCCCAGTGCAGTTTGAAACAAAAGCCCTCCGCGATCCTTTCTCTTTCTCTCTCGCGATCCTTTTCTTGAACTTCACGATCGAATAGGCGTATGCGGCGCTCACGAGAGAGAGAAAAAGAAAAGAGAGTGAGAGAGAGATCCTCGAAAACTGTATTTTACCGCAGAGTCAGAGTCAGCTTGGGCTCTCGCGCGCGGATAATACTATTATTTCCCATACACACGCGCGCACGCGAATCCGAGCAGCAGCAGCAGATCGTATTTATGCCCGCGTGTGCATAGGCGGTTTTATAACGGGTGTATCACCGCGCGCCGATCTCTCGCGCGCACGTGTACACCTCGTCGGCGTAAAAGCTTGAGAGAGTGTTTCCAGAAGAGTGTGTGTGTGTGTGTGTGTGCGCGGGGGAGTACTCGATGATGGGCGCGCATGTATTTGTGGCGGCTTGCACGCGCGTGTCTACGAGATAGATGCCGATTGCCCGACGATAATAGTGCGCGCTTTGTATTTTGTACGCGCGAGCGTGGCTGATGCAGAAGCAACGCACTTTTTTCGCTATCTGTAGTTTATGAAAATGATTTCGATATAAAAAGTTCGTCCGTGGTAGAACCCGAAAACGACTATTTAACAACATTAACAAAATGGAGACCAAGTTACAACCACTTTAAATACGATTATAGTAGTTTAACTAATCACCGTTAGATGGCGAGTACACTTTATCTGTAAACTTGCAAGTGGTAAAACTAAAATAATCGTATAAGTTGAAGCACACAGTTTAAAAAACATATGAAATAGTCTACACGGAGGAAGCCAAAAAAATACACGTTGATGTTTTCTGTTATTTCATCGTCTAAAATTTATAAATTTAGAAAATTTATCAAAGATCAATGAACTTCTAGCTGAAATAGTCCAAATATCAATGATTTTCTTATAAATGACCAATGATAATTCGACGAAGGCAAGCAGATAATTATAAAAGAATTATGATTTAAAAATTGGTGTAAGAAACCACTACTAGATGCCGAGTACCATTATCTGTAAATTTGCGTACGTTATACTTCCGATTAGTACACATTTCCAGTTGGAATGACCCTTTTACGTCGAAGAAACTTTTTCTCCGTCCAAAGACTAACCTTGAAAAAAAATTTTTTTTCCTACCAGGGAAAGAAAACACAATCGCGTATAATCCTAAAAGGATCATTTTTGCTCGTATTATGATCGGTAGTTACTTTCGCTCGTCCACTTACTTCTTTATAGGCGCGAAAGGATGGATTACACGAGACAAAGACGTGCCGTACAGAAACGGAAATGCTCGTTCCTTCTCTCTCTATGTTTCTCTCTTGTATTGTACTTCATAATGTACTGGCACATAAACGCGATCGTCAACCCATCGCTATAGATCCTCGCACCGAGGTAGTTGTGTGCGCACACGTACACAAATATACCTATATACACACCGTGTAATGTCTATTAGCGACGCTATAGGCACACATAGCAGTGGTCGTCATGCTATACACAATATAGCCGAGTCGTCCGATTGACGCGCTATATCGTTTATAAGCAGGCGCCCGCGCGCGAGCTCGTAATTTAATTGTTCGCCGCGTACGAATGCGAATCGCGTGGGTGAACTTACGCACACGAATCGGCGTCGAACGTTCGTGTGTATTTACGATATTTCGCCTCGACGATGACGATTGTGCTTGGCTATATTATTTATTCAATAGCTCCTGCGAATCGGACTTTATTTCACATACGTATACGAATAAACCGGGCTACCGAGGTAAGAAGTAAAGGTCGACGCAATATACGTCCGCGCGACGAGGATGTATACTCCGGTAAAATCACGCGGACGTCCGTATGCTTTTATATATCGTTATATTGCCTCTCCGCTGTACAACAGATGATAATACGTGCAGTGCGCAGCGGCCCACGCGTGCCAGAGAGTACACGAAGCGCAGTTTATGTATATTACGGTGTCGAGGGCATCGCTTATATATACACAGCAAATGCGAGCCGTTAATTAACGTATTGCGATACATAAACATATTGCTCGTCCGCAATACGCAAGCGCGAATTTTAATTATTATCCTTTTCGCGTTTACGTATATATTCGCGTATTGCAGTCGCGGCCGAGATCGAGTGCCTCATATATTTATAATTGCAGGCCTTAAATAGGAATTCGCGCTAATAGTTAAGTTTACGGCATCGGGGATTCTCCATGAGATGCGTCGCTTGGTTTATTATAGAGTTGCGTAACTCGCGCGCGCGCGCGCAATACATCGGAACGCATATATACGAATTTCGATCGGCATCGGAGGATCTCTCGAGAAATTGCCATGTATGTATACCATTAATCGATATAAACGGTGCAGGATCGTGTGCCTCTATATAGAGAGATCGAAATCAGCCTGTAATATGTAAAAAAAGTTCCAAAAGATAAATACACGTGTCTCTATCGATGAAAAACTTAATATCCTGCGCGGCAATGGTTGAAAAAAATTCACACGCGTTGCGCTGGGGGAAAAACGCACGTACAGTCGCACGTTAATGGCTGGTGTGAGCTGTAGGGTTAGAGATCGCAGCTAACCGATATCGCGATGACGCGCCAACTATTTGTACATGACTTTCGCTGTATAAAGGGCTTTGCCATGGCTGCGTCGATTCTCCCTTCGCGTACACATACGCTTATATTATATAGAAAATTTTCGCTCTTACTCTTCCCCGTTTTTCTATATATACGTGCGATGAAAGAGAGATAGGAGAGAGAGAAAGAAAATAAAAAGGAAATGATCATCGCGTAGGTCGATCGCCGCAATCGGCTAATGCACAAAAGTTCATTAAGCCGATCGTAATCGGTCTTATAGGTCTGCTGGTGCATCGCAGAACCGATCTTCTCGATCGATACACAGCACATATATATAAACTTCCGCTTTTGTATATCCGCATGTATACGCGCTCGATTATAATGACACGTAAATCCTCGCGCGCAGACGGCTCGATCCATTATTGTCTCTCTATCCCTTTTTCTCTTTCTCTCTCTCTCTCTCTCTCTCTCTCTGGCGAACCCGAGAATATCGGGAAGCGTATGTATGCATACGCGCTCGCGCGCAAGCCGATTTAGCCCTCTCTTCCGGGCGCGCGCAAGTATATATATAGAAATGAGCGGCACTTTATAACGATCTCTATCGCGCACGCGGGCCCATCGCGCGCTTCGCCATCCTTTTCTCCCTTCTTCTTCTTCTTCTTCTTTCTCTCTGTCTCGCGAGCTCGGCATACCGTATCCCGTTAAAAAAGATAGCTGTGCGCAGTTTTGCCTCCATCTCTCTATCCGTCCTATGCACGCGCGTGTACGTACACGTGTATACGTATACGATGCATATTGCGCGCGCGCCACGACCCTGTGTGTGTACGTATATTATGTACCGCTCGAGTAGTCGTTAGATCCTTGTTCATAAAGGAGTAAGTAGAAGATTTTAAAGATGAGGTGATTAGAGCTGCTGCCACGGAGCTGCTTTACTGCCTGTGTGCACTTGTATGTATCGCTATGGCTTCTCGACGCTTCGTATACTATGAGGAAAATACCAGACGCGCCGCGTGTATATTAACGACCTCGCGCGCGGCAGGGCTAATTATCTTATTTCGATCGCAGACTCGGGTTCGCGCGGCAGTTTCGAGTTTTTTTTTTTTTTTTTAGTTGGAGTATGAAATGTGCCGGGGAACGGATGAATCGAGAGTTTCGGGAGGATTCGTGTATAAATGAGTACAAGACGATATTGACATCGCTCGTGGAAAGAGAAAATTGGGCGCAATCAAATGGTCCAGTGATGGAAGAGTAGCTGGCTAATGAACAATTATTTTGACTTTGCCACTTGCAGATTTGTAAAAAAAATTACTCACCATCTAGCAGTGAAGGCTTGAAGTGGTATAGTTGTATTTAAAGTGGTCAAAAACTGGTTTAAATTTTTTTGAAACAGTTAAATTGCCATTTTCAAGTATTTTAAAGTGTTAAAGTTAAAGTTTAATGTTTAACCGAAAAGAATAATGTTTAACTGAAAAATCGTTGATTGATTTAATTTATACAATTATTTTGACTTTACCACTTGCAGATTTACAGTTTAAATGTACTCGCCATCTAGTGATAAAGGCTCAAAGTTGTATCTTTGAATTCAAAGTTTTCTAAAGCTGGTCTAAATTTTGTAAAAAAATTGTAACTGAAAAATCGTAAAAAATAAGGCAATAGGCAGTTACGTATTTTTTAACACTGCGTGGGCGAAATACGAGTTTTCTAATCTCAAATCGTCAGAAAATCCTAGTTTCTCGCAAGCAGGGTTAAAAAATATCGTTTACAGCTAGTCTCTCGCTCGCTACGCTCGGGTGAAAACAGCTTCTGAATGAGTCAACCGCGTCGCGCACAAGTTACAAAATATACTATTAAAATATTTGAAATGGTAAATTTTTGTTTATTTTTTCACTACTAATGTTCATGAGTATTGCTAAACTGTCAATACGAATCACGATTAAAGGTTGTAACCGCAATCCGATGTCTCTTTATTCATTTCGCGAGGAAATCCTTTTTGTTTATTTCAAACGGTCATATGCCTCGTATTGGTCATCTTCAGTCGATGGTCGTTCATTGTTAATTGCCAACCGATATGGTGTCTTGCTGTGATGTACATCGTTATTTATCTATTTTTTGTCTGAGCTGCTATGTCATGTATTTTTGACGAGTCGATTTTATTCAATGATTACGATTGACTATAACGATGTTCTGTGAGTAGTAAAAATGACGATAAATTTTATTTTTTAATCGCGTTAATAACGAGCCACAATAAGTTAAAGCAATTTTCATAAATATTAAAATACGATTTCGAGTGCGAAAAGAGATCGTGAAAATCAAAATTAGCTTCATGCCAACTCATCATTATAAATAAACCCATCACATTGTATATAGAAATTTTGTTTTTCTTTCAAAACGAGTCCAAACACTCGAGAGAAACAATAATAGCGTATCTCCCAATCGTCACTCGGACAAGTATCGGATTTACCAATCTAATTTTTCCCCTCTGACGGAAGAGGGCACGCGTCGCAAACCTACCACAGTTCGATCGTATTTACAATAGCCACGTTGATACAGTACCCGACCGTAATCGTAGCTCGAAGCAGACGCGCGCGCGACCGACCGAGCGAACTCTCGTACCCGAAGTATATATCGACACACGGCTTGGAATCATCATCATGAGTCTAACGAGAGCTCAACGGACGCAACTTTACTTGGAGTTGAAGCAATCCCTGTACGGCAGCGGATACTTGGACCGACTCGGCGAGCTCCACGACAGATTTATCGGCCTCGGCGCCGAGGACCTGAACTGTTTCGCGAAATGGGCGGTGAAAGCAGGCGACGAGAAGATCATCGAGCTCTTCCAGTTGACTTGCACGAGGATACCACCGATGCGGCGAGAGACCGAGACGGCGGTGCACGTCGCGGCGCGCTCGGTCCGCCAGATCGTGTCTATCGACGCGCTCTTCGACCTGTACACCTTCCGGAATTACGTGGACGCGCAGGGACTGACGCACTTTCACGTCGCCTGCCTGATCGGCAACATGGAGAGAATGACCTTCTACTGGAGTTGCGGCGACGTCGATCTCAACGCGACCTTGATCTACGGACCGAGGGGCTTGCCGAAGACGGCCCTGCAACTGGCCGTCGGCTGTTTACGGTGGAACGCGATCGAGTGGATGGTCTACAACGGCGCTTGTCTGGAGAAACGCGACAGCACGGGCTTGACGCCTCTGAACGAGCTCTGCCTCCGAATCGGCTGCTTCGACGATCGACGCGATACGGCAGACCGATACCTTCGCACGTTCGTAAACTTGTTGCATCTCGGCGCCGATGTCAACACGACCGACATCGCCGGCAACAGCCCACTGCTCAACCTGTTCCACAAAGGTGTATTGGCCGATGCGAACTTCGAGCTGCAGCTAATCTGTTTCAGACAGCTCGTGATTCACGGAGCGGACGTGGCGTTCAAGAACAGTCACGGTGATAATTTATATCACTACATCGCGGCCAATACTCCGAGATTCTTCAGTCACGACAGAATGTCCAAAGAGAGACTGGAGTGGGTGATGGAGCGTCTGTTCCCGCTGCTCGGCTCGAACGCCATAGACCACTCGGGCAATACTCCGCTGAACTTGGCCGTCGCGAGAGTCCACAGCCAGCTGGTAAAGGTGTTTTTGGGTAATCGTGACGCTCCCAGAGACGCTGATGAAGAAGACGCCGATAGAGACGCCGCTGCAAACGGTAACGAAGACGCTGATAGAGACGCTGACGAAGACGCTAATGGACACGCTGATGCTGACGCTGTTGAAGACCCTCATAGAGTCGCCGATGAAAACGGTCTCGAAGACGCCGATAGAGACGCCGCTGCAAACGGTAACGAAGACGCTGAAGAAGAAGCCAATAGAGTCGCCAATGAAAACGGTCTCGAAGACGCCGATAGAGACGCCGCTGCAAACGGTAACGAAGACGCTGAAGAAGAAGCCGATAGAGTCGCCAATGAAAACGGTCTCGAAGACGTTGATAGAGACGCTGACGAAGACGCTAATGGACAGGCTGATGATGACGCTGTTGAAGACCCTCATAGAGGCGCCGATGAACGCGCTCGCGCGGTCGTCAACACCATTAATTTACAGCAATTAGGGCTCTGCGCTAACGATGACACAGAGTTGCCAGATCTCGTCACGATCGACAACTGTCTGCGTACCATTGAGCATCTGAACACGTTGCCTAATTGGGGCTGGACCTGGGACAGGAAGAACGCGATTTGGACATTCTTGAAAGGAGCCCGCCAGCTCACTCCAAGAACGGACATAACGCGAGTACTGCATTACGGTAAAAAGATTTATACTTATATAAATGCGAGTAAATTTTTGTAGCATTAAAAATTCTGATATTACAAATCGCTCGCAGGTAGTTACAGTGTCATCGAAACCTATCTCAGATCGTTCATCATGTCTCCGGATTATCCATTGGAAAATAAGGACTTGCATCGATGCATCTTCGAGATATGGAAATTCGCCACGATTATCGATATCGGTGAACTGCACAAGGAGCCACAATTAACTGGGTTGCTCGAAGAGGCGAGTCTTCATTTGAAGGCTAGACTGCCGGAAGACGAAAGAGAGAAAGATTTATTTAACATGCCAGTAACGACGATGGGTATCGCGAGTGAATTAAGGATTATTCAGGGCCGAATGCTCAGAGGCGCCAGGTCGTTGCTCGAATTTTGTCAAACCGAACCCAGACACGCGTCTGTAACTTGGCATTTGCGGGAGGGCATAGCTAGAATCCTCCCGGGTCGTTTGCCCTTGATCGAGGGCTTCGTGCACGGACACATCGCCAAGAGCATTCGCTATCAGCTGTTTGACGAGGACGACGGAAACCCTGCAGATGCCATCTTTGCATCTGACGAAGACAATTTGTAAATCGACTTTAGTCCCCTAAATATAGGGGGTGATATTGTATAAAGAAAACTGAGATGACTATATTGTACATTATATAATGTATAGATTTTATTCTATGATTTAAGAAACCAGATTTTTTTTCCTCCGATTCGAAGCTTCGATTGATCTTTATTACCCTAGCATCTGCATTCCCTGCTCCGCTCATACACACATTAATTTTTTATATACTACTATTTATTTCAAATTTTACATTCGTACACCCCCCACTGGTATTATTTATGTATGAGCGATCGCTGCGCACGAGTTCCGCGACCTTACGTAGTATACATCATAGCCGTTACTTCGGAATAAATTTTCATGTTCATAGGCATTACGTTATATATATTATATATTATGCAGCCTTGCACAAGCTCCTTGGAGAAATTCGCGCGCGGAACGGATAAACGGATCGTTATGCACAATGGCTGCTGCTGCTGCTGTATAGACGCGCATTATTGTTGTACCGTGAGTGTGTGTGTATGATGCAGAAGCTGCGCCGGCACCGTTATCAATTTACACCGGCGCGCGAACTCGAAGCAAAGCCAATATACTGTGATATTTTGTATTCTTCGGAGCACGAGGTGCGCATCGATCGAGAGCGATATTATATGATGTGTGCACCGCGCTGCGGACTTATCGGATTTTTGGATCTTCAAGATTTTCGAGACGTATGATATCTGTAGTTGCGATCGAGTTTAGTTCGACGAAATTGCGCGGAATCGATGATTTCGAGATTCTTAGCATTAGTTTTGTACACGAGGTGTGCGATAACATCAAAAACAAGTGCAGTCGTGAGACGGAGCGAGAGAGGGTGAAAAAAAAATCAACCCGCTGCTCGCGACTCCTATAGGCAAAGCAAGATAAGCTCAAGTTCGCGCGTGAAAAACATCCTTCTTGTACTGCACAAGAGTGCGCGTTGGGGTATATATTCCAGAGCGCAATTAATTATAAATAATTACTTTTCACGCGCCTGGTACGTCGGCGAAACTTTCTCTCTGCTTCTCTCTCTATCTTTCTATTATGAATATTTTCTTTCTTTTCTTTCTCTTCTTCGTTCGCTCCTTCGTTCGCCCGAGCGAACTGATAACGGTGAACTCGCTCGGGCGCTGCAGCTCGGTGCAACATTACTTCGCTGCGCTGCGGTACACGCCCTATTGTTTAGAAAACGCCCGAGCATTATAACTTGGAGAAATAATAAGAAAGGAAAGGGAGGAATGTCGAGAGAGAGAAAGAGAGAGAGAGAAGTAGAGAATGACTATGTATAGTCGGAGGAGAACGCGCAGGATGGGTTACAAAGAGCTGAATTTTGTAACGCTTTGGCTCGTTACTATATTGATGTCATTATTAAAGAAGCCGTGCTAATAATGAAGCCAAAAAACTTCTTGTTTAAATATTTAATTATCAATGAACGACAGCACTGAAATGTATTGCAAAGATTAAAATATCATTGTTCACGTTGTTTCTTTTCTTTGTTACAGTAAATCGGCGCCGATCGTATTATGGGTCTAGTCGAGCGCAGCAATGGCGGAACGGCGGTGGTGCAAGCTCTGGACGCGCAGCCACAGCCAGCTAGACCAGGCAGATCGAGAGATCTGTTTGGTGTACAGCTCGAGGTGAGTTTCGGCGCATTTATTTTAGATATAGTAACAGTATCGTTAACGAGAAGGGAAATTGGCGGTAAGGTTAAAGTCGAGACAGTCGTTTTAATACTCTTTGAAAAAAATATCGAGTCAATTAGCATAGACATATAATTAATCAATTAAAATTTTGAAGCATGGATTAAAGTGAAAAGCGAGCGAGTTAAATTTATTGATAACGGGTCAGATTACATACAATAGGAGGGATTTATAGTATCGTAGGAAA
This sequence comes from Trichogramma pretiosum, assembly GCF_000599845.2. Classification (NCBI taxonomy): domain Eukaryota; kingdom Metazoa; phylum Arthropoda; class Insecta; order Hymenoptera; family Trichogrammatidae; genus Trichogramma; species Trichogramma pretiosum. The sequence goes on along the minus strand of NW_019641703.1, from coordinate 4,265,278 downwards.
TAAAAATTTCAGTAAATTTCCTGAAAAAAAATTACACTGATGGTTTATCGCGGATTTTGACACTATTGAAGACAAATTTGAATCATTTATTTTTTGTTGATGCGTGAGCGATGTGCCATAGCAATGTGAGCTTTAAGATTTGATTTTTGTCCAAATTTTTTTCCACAGATATCACAAGAATGAGTAATACCATTATGCATCGCATCCATATGGCATCTGAGGTTACCTTTAGTTGAGAATGTCTTTTCACAAATATCACATGCATGCGTAATTTTATTGTGCACGGAATCGATGTGGATTTTGAGATTTCCCTTTTGTGTGTATGTCTCTTCACATTTATCGCATGCATAAGCAACACCATTGTGCAATACATTGATATGTCTTTGGAGACTACCTTTTCGTGAAAATGACTTTGCACATTTATTACATTCATAAGTGACACCATTGTGTACTGCATCGACGTGGAATTTGAGTATATGTTGGTACTTGAACGTCTTTCCGCACACATCGCATGCGTGTGTGATACTATTATGCATCGCATCCATATGGAATTTGAGGTTACCTTTAGTTGAGAATGTCTTTTCACAAATATCACATGCGTACGTAATTTTATTGTGCACGGAATCGATGTGGATTTTGAGACTTCCCTTTTGTGTGAATGTCTTTTCACATTTATTGCATGCGTACGCAACGCCATTGTGCATCGCGTTGATATGTATTTGAAGACTCTCCTTTCGTGCAAATGACTTTCTACATTTATTACATTTATATGTGATACTATTATGCATCGCATTCATATGGCATCTGAGGTTACCTTTAGTTGAGAATGTCTTTTTACAAATATCACATGCATGCGTAATTTTATTGTGCACGAAATCCATGTGGATTTTGAGTTTATGTTTGTATTTGAATTTCTTTTCACATACATGGCATGCATATGTGATACTATTATGCATCGCATCCATATGGTTTTTGAGACTGCATTTGTGGAGGAATGTTCTTTCACAAATATCACATGCATGTGTAATTTTATTGTGCGCGGAATCGATGTGGTTTTTGAGATTAGTCTTTGTGCCGAATGTCTTTGGGCACATATCGCATGCATGGCTCACACCATTGTGCATCGCATTGATATGTATTTGAAGACTCTCCTTTCGTGCAAATGACTTTCTACATTTATTACATTCATAAGTGATACCATTGTGCACAGCATCGATGTGGATTTTGAGTGCATATTTTCGTTTGAATTTCTTGTCACATATATCGCATGCATGTGTGACACCATTTAACACCGTGTTAATATTCGTTTTGGATCTATGATTGTGACTAAACTCTTCTGTTATATTTTTCTTTTCATTTCGCTTGCTAATTTCACAGCCGTAATTCACAATTAATTTTTTTGCTTCATCTCCCAATGATTCTTCTCCTAGTACCACTTCATTTTCTATTTTTATACTATTTTGAATCTTACAATCATCGCTATACATCATATTCTGTAAGTGAGAATAATTGTCAAGTTTTTTTACGACTAATGAACCCACGCTGGGCTTTACGTCCTGACACTCGAACGTTATTTCCAAGTCATCGTGAGTTTCGGTCTATAATAATATTGAAGTAACGTAGGAATTTAATTGAAAAATTTGTATAATATTATTTGGATGTAATTATTAACACTTACTGGATTTTCTCGCCGAAATGTATGAAATTGAAAATTTTTAACGTCCGGTTTCTCGTCAACCATTTCGTGAATTTCATTTTCAATTGGCGTTACGTCAATGGGCTCCTGTTTAACCCTATGACGAATCCATTAAATAAAAATATAAGCTTAAAATATTTTCACGCTCTAATTTTATAAAAAAAAATAATAATTACCTTACGGAGCCGTTGAAAATGTCATTTGAAGATTCCATCTTTCTCGCTTTTGATATTTCGACAGCGAACGACTTTTCTGTACTAAAGCCACACATCAAATCAACTAAGTGAAATTTAATAATATTTACAAATCATGACCTAAATTTTTGAACGTACTAATTATGTAAACAAACAAGGCTGAGGATTATAACTTATTGAAGAAATCACATGATTTACCTGCTATTCAATGATCTATAATTTTCAAAAATTATATTTGATCGAAATTAAATTAAAAATTTGAAGAAAAAAAATATTTCGGGCTTTCGACAGGCTCTGAAAAATAGCTACGTATCAATGCTGCGATTAAAATAGACCATAAATTCGAACTCGAATGCACAATGGCTCTATATACAGCTGAAAATGTGTATATTACCTCGCAGCCACTATAAGTGCGATCATCGCCGCGACGTGCCACAATAATATGATGCTTAAATGTAAGCGGCTTCGTATACAACACGCGAGACGTATCCTGGGCAGTGTATACCGCGAGCAATACGTATAACTCAATACATACATCCGATGCGAAAACTTTCATCTAATGTATATAATATACACACATACATAGTCCATATATATAAACATTCAAGCCGGTCGGAAGACCACAACATCGTACGTAGTCGAGCTTGAACGTACGCAGGCGTACATATATTTATACAAGAATACGATACTCTCACGTGCAAAAAGAGAGAGAATGAAAGAGAGAGAGAGAGAGAGAGACTTTTAGTCCGTGATGCGATCGAGCCGCGCGCGAGCGCGTGCGAACTGTAATTCTAGAAGTAAATTACGTTTAAGCGCGCACCTTGAGCTATATCACTTTCTCTCTCCCTCTGCGCAACTCGCTCGCTTTATTTTATGCTTTGGCGTATATACGTATTCTTCCTTTTTCGTTTTATTCGCCGCCTATTGGCATAAACGATCATCGCTTCGTGTGCGTGCGATCGTTTCGTTATTTATGTACAGCGGAGATACATAACTTGGAAGCTGGAAACGCGATCGGTATACCTACCGTGTAATTGAACAATTATAGATGGAAAGAGGCACGAAAGAAAAAAATCCAGTGGCTTTTACTACTCAATTAGCTCGCGCGAACGCGAGATGACCGATGATTTTCCGTTCGTGCGAGTTTATACGATGTGCGTTACACCGTGCGCGTTCGCTTTCGATTTTTATTGTGTGCCGCGCCGCGCGCGATGCTATTATTATTATCATTATGCGTCCAATGAGGGCACAAGCTCGCTTGGCCTACATTAATGCACCGCATAATGAGTAGCCACCGCGGGGCATCGCTTCGCGCATTTTGTTTGCCGTGTATATACTCGCGATGCACCGACTCAATTGTGTACGTTACACATACACGCGGTGTCAAACCTTTCATTATACACACTCGAGCCCCCGATGTAATTACTCGTCGTTTCTTTCGATTTTATATGTAAGTACCCTCGTTCGCTCGGCATACATACGTACTTGCAGTACAAACACGATGTGTCGGTGTACGTCGGAAGTCGACGATTACAAGTGTATTCGTATATACGTTCGTTTTTCGATTCGATTCCGCCCTCCCCTTGCGCTTAGCAATTTGTACATACGATGCGACGCTGACGATGATGGGTACGTTACCTTATGCATACATGCCAGAAAAGAGTGAAAGTGCAGTCAGACGACGGTAAATAGAGAAAGAGAGAGAGAGAGAGAGAGAGAGAGAGGACGTGTCATCCGCGCACGCGGTGGCATGCGAGCACGCGTTGGACTAAATTAAATTTCAGCAATATGCTCGGCACTATTCATTCGGCTAAATTGCTGCACAGCGCATAAGAAATCTTACTCGAGGAAAAACTAATGATATTTATAAAATTGGTATCCACCTGAGCTTTGTTTTACCTAAGACACTGTAGTATATGGCTATCGTGTAACCTTGATAGAAAGGCTCGATATTGATAGATTTCAAATGATAATATAATTACCATTTTAAATGTTTTAAAATTACACGTCAATTAATTGGCTTTTTTTCTGTTATAAATAGGTTACAAATATTTAGCACAATTTACACTACTCGAATGACCTGAATTTTATTGTTTGAAAAAATTTAGACCAGTTTTCAATCTCTTTCAATACACTGCTTTAAGGCTCCACTACTAGATGGCGAATACTTGTATCTGTAAATCTGCAAGTGCCTATAAGTCGTAATAATTATATAAGTACAAAATCACAAAAATTATTTTTAATGAAAAAATAAACTAAGATTATTTAACTCTATCTTATTCAAACTCCAGCATATTAATTGAAAATGTTTTAATATTCAATTCGTTGTTGCGTTAATTAAACAAAAAGTAATTAAAAGCCCAATCACAATTAAAGCCATCCTCCACCGCTAGATGGCGAGAACCATTATCCCGTAAATCTGCAAGAGGCAAAGTCAAAATAAATCTTTATTTCACAGCTTTGCAGATATAAATTATTGACTGTGTGATGTTACCCTCAAGTGTAAAAATTTTGCTTCCATATGGCACGATATTCTTCCGATCATTTTATACTTTTGATTCGAACGAAACAGTCTCGAAAGAATCGCGCATAGACGCGTCGAGAGTGAAATTTCAACCTCTCGGCGATAGTAAGAATATATATGAAGCATCGTAGCGCAGAGCCTCGACGGGCGTCTCGAGACATTCGTATAATACGCATCGTGGTGGGACGCGGGGGACGCGTATATATACGGTCACTTTATCGTCGCTTCCGTTCTCCTATTACTTTCCGTCGCGCTCGTATAATATACCTGCAAGGATTTCTCATAACACGCAAGATAGTTGAAGATTCAGCGGTGGTCTTTGCACAGAGAGGGTAAACTCATCGGCCATCGAAGCAATTTTAATTTACAATGTACGCATACGCAATCTAATTATTCAACGAGGAATCGAGCCGCTTATACGCGAGATCGGCAGCTGTGGCGGCCGCGCGCACACGCGTTGCACGGCGCAGCAGACAAATCCGCACGGCTAATTGCGTAAGATAGTAGCAGAGAGAGAAAAAAAGAAGAAAATTAAAACACACACGCGCGCTGCGAATTACGAACCTGCTGCTGCTGCTGCCCCGGCGCGTATATACGAGTTTTCCTGATCCGTAATACGATCGCATTATAAGCGTTACACACGCGTCCGCTGAGCTTACATTATTATATATATACATATAGGATATACGCATTACCTGTTCGGCGTGCGTACGTATGAATGCGATTGTCTATATGGCGTTGGTTTGTTTTTGCTCGATGAGCAATGCGTTGCGCGTTACTATAGACCAACTTGCACAACGTAACAACTACAACCACCGTATAAAATGGTCCATTAGACGTCAGGGGAGAGAGAGAGAGCGAGAGAGAAAACAGGCTGTATAAAAACTCGACGTTGATGTGTAAATTCACGTGCAGCACATGTACCAGCTGAGAAAGAAAGAGAAACAGAGACAGACAGACAGACAGACAGACAAAGAGAGAGTAAATTGTCCCGAGGACATTATCATTTATGGATGTTAATGTACGGCAGCAGCAGACATACACTGTACACACACAAACTCGCGTTGTACGAATCGTTTTGCAAAAGTGATGGCATTAGGGCTTGTGTGTGATTGTATCGCGCGTGTGTGTGTGCACGCAGAGATCGCTCGTATATACATTTGTAGCCGAGATTTCATAATTGCTCCGGAGACTTTACGTATTATAATGCGTGTGTATATTATATGAACGGCGAAACGTGTCTGTGTGCGTGATAAATTTCCCGCGCGCGGCAAATCATCTTCTGTGGTAATATTTGCATTTTGCACTTCTAGAGACGTCCAGGCACACACACGTTGCAATATGTGTATACGAGCGCACGTGCGAGCACACATTACGCTTACGTGAAAAAAAAGACATGTACGTCTTGTAAAATGTAATTTTTTATTGTGACGAACTCGAAGGTTTCAGCTGTATATTGCGATTTAATGAAAAAACTGTAAGTGAAATAATTGATTAATGAAAGATACAACGTTGCAGCCAAGCTTTTTTAATCAAGAAACTATTATGACGAGGCTTTTGTAATGAATGCTAACGGAATTTAATTTGCCCATTGTGTATAGTTAAGATAACTCGCTGATGAATTTAAGATAATTTTCCAGGACAGAAGGAGACTTCGAGTTACTTCTGGAGAATGATATTTTTGAAGTATTGAAAATTTGATAATCACAGGAGCTGCTCGGAGAACCAATGAGAATATTTATTTCCAGTTCGAAAAATAACAAAACTTTTGCGCAAAGTCTCTCCGCGTCGCGCAGCTCTCGACTTTTATTTTTATACCGTACGAACGAAATTTCTGCTTTTCTTTCCCGTATCGTGTATATAATAACAATAATACGAATCAACCAAGTTCTTTATTCTCGCAACATCATCTTTATGCGATGAGAATATTATTTCCTTCCGAGAAAGCACAATGAAGGAGTAAAGATTTGAAAATACGTATAAAATACATAAATACGCATAGATATATATAGAAAATGTCAGCCTCGAGCGCTGATTGCACTTTCTTATTATGAGCCTTGGCCGCGCGGACAGATCGAACTTTCCGAGGCGTAAGTACGTGTGTTTATAATGCTCGCGCCCGACGACATTAGCAAGCAAATTGAACTTTCTTAATCGCTTGCGCTCACGTATTATACTTTTTTTCGCAATAATCAACGCTGCGTACCTAAATACGATCGCGCGCGGGGGCGAGTGAGAGAGAGAGAACTGGTAAACGCTCGGCGCTTACGTACATGTGTATAATCTACGAAAATCCAATAAAATTCATGAATAATAAAATAACGACGTGGCGCGCGAGCAGCAGGATGACTCGGCTCGACTCTGGACTCTATATGTATATATCGCCATACACCGCTGCAGCTATTTCCGCGAATAGTACCCTTAAAACTGAAAGTCATGATTAATTCAGTCCATATATGCGCGTGTGCGCTTGCCACCGGTGTTCGCGCGCGCCCGAGCAATCCGTTATATGGCTCTCGTGTGACGCGTTAAAAAAAAAAAAAAAAAAGAAGAAAGAAAGAAAAAAAAACATAAAGGGTAAAGAGAGGAAGAAAGAAAATAACAGCTCGACGTATGGCGAGGGATGTAGGCCTTTTATATGCCGTTGCCGTTGCTGCTGCGTACAGTATAGGCTGTCACGAGCGCGCGTTATTGATACAACTTTTGCGCGGCGCATAGGAGCACGGGAGGCCTATGTGGATACGCCCAAATTATGTTGCGGAGTTGGAGCACGCACGCACACGTACGTATACGTACGGAGCAAAAACTTGACTGGCGTACGCACGCGAACCTGTCGTATAATAAATAATTACGCGCCGAAGGAGTATACACACAGTGTAGCATACGGTATAGGATATATGCACGAGTTCGAGTCATGATTTTGTTACCCCCGCAGACTGGAATTATTAGTTATTTAATTTTCCGAGTAAGGCGAGTCGAACGCAGTACAGCAGCAGCGACACAACGAGGTCTGCTACTTGGCTTTTACCCTATACCACATATATGTGTGTGCACGTATGCCAAAGGGAGAGAAGAAGTGCCGTGGCAGGCACTCTTCTGTGCCGATGTCAACAAAAGCTTCAAGATGTTTTCTCCGAGCTTTCGGCTTCGCTGGTGCTACGGCTGCCGATGTTTCTGCGCTGCGACTCGACTTTATCGATGTGTTTTGCCGTGGTATACAATATATATAATGTATGGACTCTTTGATACGAGTCTTGCGGGCGATCTGCCAGTGCTGGTACGTGCACCCGTTCTAGTTTTTATTATATATTTCTTTTTTCTTTTTTTTTGTATACGTATTTACGGCTCTCTCGTGTAATCTTCGGCAGAGATTTAATCATTTCTTTTTTTTTTGGATAAGCAGAGGGGGTAAAAAGTATAAGTACTCGTGTTTTCCGAGCAACCGCACAAAATATTTTCTACTTAAAAGCGTAAATGCGAACGATAACGCGATCAGAACGCGGTCGAAGCGGTAAAGGTATTGGTAATTATCGTGCGCTGTGATGAAACAAAGGTCATCTGGCAGCGTATCAGCTTCGGTAGAAGAGCCGAACACTTTATAGTTTTTTGCCAACTTAAAAGTTTCCTTGATTCAAAGAATCAGACGAGAGTCGGAATTATTTTAATCAAAAGTGTTTTTTTGCTAATTAATAATAATTTTTTATGTTTAGTGTATGCACAATTTACCATTTAAATAATTTTCCCAGAATAAAAGTTTTTTTAAGACGGCAACACACACTTTTCAAACACGACTTATACCATTATTTCTATTTTTCCAATTGTAGATTTGCAGAAATAAAGATACTCGCCATCTAGTGGTGAAGACTCAAAGGATCATATTTAACCCATTAAGTCCCTAGAGAAAAATGGTCATATATCCAAAAATCCAAAAATCGTTCCGAAAATTCTGAAAAAAAATTCATACGTATTCTTTGATCAATTCTAAACACTTTTTGTTCCATAAAATTTTTTCCTCAAGTCCTTCGTTTTCGAGTGAAAAATTCTAGAAGTTTTTTTTCATTTTTTCGCGTTCTGACCACCACTTTGTTTGTTTAAACATTAATTTTTCGAATCGGAACCCCTCTTACTTTTAGTTTAGACATCGAGGACGCGATATTTGTACGAAAACCATGAGATTTTAAATGCTTTCCGTTTGGAAAATCAAAAAATAAAAATTTTTTTTTTTTCAAAATCACGTTTTTTTTTTTTATAAAATCAACCATAACTTTTGACCTGATTATTTTTTTGAAAATCTGAGCTCAGATTCTAAAAGGGCATTAAATTTTACATAAGAACAGGCTACTCGCATATTTTTTTGACCCCTTTTTCATCAAAAATACAGCGACCGAAATAAGTGTCAAAAAAACGTTCTCTTGGGACTTAATGGGTTAAAATACAGTTGAAAATGAAAACCCATCTAAATTATAAAATTGCTATTTTCTTATCATTTACAATGCGATCAATATTTCTCCTATAATTGTAATAAAAAATTGGATAAGAACAATCCAAATAATGGTTAGATTTTCTGAACATTTTAAATGGATTTAAGTCAATTATTAATATCGAGCATCTCTACCAAGGAAATACGCGATGATAATCTGAAAGCCGGTAAAATACGCGTGTGCGATATAAACGTAATAATCAATCATGTAATACGCGCAACTAAACCGAGCGCGAGTGACTCGAATTCGCAGCTCGATTAATTTGAGTTTCACCACGGCGGTGGCGGCGATGTATTTTACAACAAAATATAAGGCAGAAGCTCCGCATCGCCCACGCGCAGCAGCTACAACGGCCGTAAAAGTTGTGCTTGCACATTGCGTGCGCGTACGTCTATGTCGTGTGTTAGGCGCAGAGCAGAGGTCAGGGGAACGGGGGAGGAGAGGGTGTAGCAACCGTCGTCCAGGAGTCGTAGCTGTGCGCGACAACACCCCAGACTCGACGTGGACGACGCGTATACACATACGTATACCTCGAATATATATACACGTTCACGTTAATATATTTACGTCCACGTGTGTGCACGCGTGAGTGGGTGGGTGGGTGGGGGTCCGCATATATACGTGTATATACGTATAAGCGAGCAGACGCAATTTGATCGCATCGCCAGATACGCGTGTCCTAGTTTACCTTGTGCGCTGTGTACGTATAATACAACATGTATATACGCTGGCTGCTGCACACGCACCGAAATGACCGAAGCTTTAAACGACAAGCCTGCGCGGCGTAGGCAGCAGTTCCTTGCTTATACGACCCCCCGTTCCGTTTTGCGAAAACCCCCGTGCTTCGGAGCTGCTTCGAGCTTTCTCGCGTTTATGTATTACGATGATTACGACGCGAGAATATATATATCTACGCACGCGACTGCATATATACATAGGTATACCTAAGAGCCAAGCAAATTATGCTTTCGTATTTACATTGCGTCCTGCGCAACTCTAACTCCGCGAGTTGGCCTCCGGCGCTTCACTCGCCCATGCACGTAAAAAAAAAAAGCTCGCCCTCGCGACTCGAAACACATGCATACGCATACATGCATACTAGTTGCGTGTGTGAGTAGTTGTCTTTTTTTGCCAATACACCAATACTACCTAACACCCGTGCGTGTGTTATTTTATGCGTATACGTGCAAGCGAGTGTATACGAATAACGACGATTGACCAGGCACAGGAGGCCTGGCATTCCCTCGACTGCGTGCGTGTGCCTGTGCGTTCCGACGACTTCCACCACGAGCGCTGCGTATATGATGGCAGTTCGTCACGTGAATTCACGAGCCCTGCAAGCATACATACACACATACACACACGATGGTGATAAAGTATGCATGGAGTTTACTTTGTTGTATTACATTGCTCATGCCCACCACTATCGATGCCGCACTGCCAAGTATATAATGACGTTTATTCTGCCACTGTACGGGGGCTCACACGCAATCGGACGAGATTCGTTTGATTTCTTCCCTGCTTTTAGTTTTTGCTTGTTTCTTTTTTTTTGTTTTAGAAATAAATGCTTTGTTAATTAAAAATCAATGAGTCGAATTTGATCCGCTATATTATTTACTTGTTTGGAGTTATCGGAATTTTGTAAAACATCATTACGAAGCGCTGCCGATCGTAAAAACGACAGCTCGGAAGTGATCCTTGGCCGTGTACAGCACATCGAAAAAGCGACCGACTCTTCTGGATCGCCTCGAAACAATGGGTCGTGCATTCTAAAACGAATTTCTATTATCTACACGCCGCATACATATATATTTTGATTTACGACTATATATCTATACATTGCGTCTCGAGCTCGCCCGTCAAAAGAACAATGCCATTATCGAGTAATGAAGTAGCAGCAGCAGCTGTTGGTCGCGATCGTAATATACATATAGAGTGTATAATACACTAGCATAAAGTGAAAATCCGTCTTAACGAAGCCATAATAATAATCGGAACAATCGGATCCTTATAATTCCTCGGCGCAAACGCAGATACGTAGACAACTATCTGTGTATACAGCAATGAATCTAAAAAACAAACGTAATTAAATTTCTCCAAATCGATTGGCGCCTGCTGCCCTAGTGCGTGTATATGTATAGCGCTTCGGCGCGAGATCGTGTTAGAAAAGAAACAAAAGAAAACGAAATCAATGATTAGAACAATATTAAGTGAACGCGTATATGCGGGCCACTTGCTATAAAAAAAAAAGATAAAAAGGATACGTTCGTATATGAATCGAGTATGCCAGCTAACAGCGAGCGTTAACTTTCATTTAATAATACAAAGTCCCTCTGTTGTCTGTGTGCGTCCGCGCGTCCGTATTGCGGACTCCGTATAGAAGTCGTGAGCAGCTCGTCACGCGCAGCGTAAAAATAAAGAAAAAATAAAGACTTCGGTAAAATTTCACCTCGTTTTCCGCTCGGCGCTCGAAAGACGTATCGATCGGTAGGACGTATAAACAATGTATAAACTATACAGTCGACAGCCGAGAAGGATTAGAAAACGGCTATAATATTTGCGCTAAAATTGCTCGCAATGGTCGGTGTAATAATGAATGAAAAAGAACGTTGTTCACAATGCAAATGCCCGACGTTAAACTTGTAAATGCGCTGGTTTTCTCCAAATGGCGTCGAACGATCCATTGCATCGAGAAATTCTTCATCTTTCGGTGCTCGCACGCGCTCGCTATAGCCGCCTGTGTCGTAATCGCGGCGACCTCCATGAATCGCCACGAGGGCGAGATATGCATCCGCCAACACGAATAAATTAATAGAGATCATTAATAATATACTCGCACGTGATGCACGAGGAAGGAGGAGAAAAAAAAATAGAGTCAGTGCTCGCGCGATGATTGTTCGTATAACAGGTGTGTAACGAACTTGTATGAACGTAGAGCCCGTACAGCGTAACGGATTATTCATTATTTTATCCTTCTGACGCTACGCGCAGCCGATGTGTGTTCTCAACGTGTATAGGTATATATACCTCGAGGCGATACTTGGCTACGCATCGGCGCGCCTCGTACGATCAATTTTATTTCATAATTAATATACGAGTGCAGTTGTAAAGATGTCGATACACACCGAACGGAGTACGAGAGGCTACCGTACGCTATATAGGTTGACTTCGATTCTGTTCGGTGGAACGCCGGAATCTCCTATGCTTACGAAGGTACACGTGCTGCAGCTTCCGACAATTTCATCTGATTAACGCGCGTGGCTGCTGCTACCTTCAGTCAAGGATGCATGCGCTTACGATCACCGAATCGAACTTTCTTACAATATTTTCCACAGATTACAGATATTAATCAGCGAATAATCAAACTTACTTCTACTTGGCAGAACACTGTTTTCTTAATTTGTATCGATTCGTTTTCTAGAAAAATTTTTTGTAATTTCGAAGCTCGACATAGAAATTTTTACACTTGCATATGTTAAAAAAATGTGTACACAGTTTTTCAAAACCGTGCTCTATTTATACAATTATTTTCACGTTGCCACTTGCAGATTTACAAATGAAGGCGCTACCCATCTAGTGGTGGAGAATGAAATTAATTATCATTGAATTTTTATAAAATCTTTTGAACAATTTTAAAAACTGAATCAGAATTATAACATTAATTTTCAATCAAAACTTTACAATTTGAGTGTAAAATAAAATCCTTTCATTCATTTTCGCATTTTCATTTGTGCAGCTTATGTAAAAAAATGAATTAGTACTGATACATTGACTTTCAACGAAAATTCCATTTTAAAATACACTGGAAAAAATTCGGTATCGTTTAATATAATCTTAAGGCTTAATTTATAACTTTATAAGTCTACTTAAAATCAAAGATTTTTTTAGCATTGCACGATTTAAGCCCCCCATGAAAAAAGGATCGACGCCAACTAAAGCAGTTGCCGCTTTCACTGGCCAACGCTATGCACGGTTTCTCTGTACATTCGCGTACATAGCGAGCGCTGAAATATCATACGGTGTTGTGTTTGTACCTGCTAACGATCGCCGCTGCGGCGTACTCGGCGAGTATAAGCAACGCCGAACGCAGCAACTGCTTTATCGACTCTCGCGGGGCTCCGTATTACGTATATATACAACAACTCGAGCCTCGCTCATCCATATCGGGCGTTTACCTCTTTCACTTGCTTATTCCACGCATATTTCGCATTCGATGCACACCCACTTTGTATATGTACCTGCGCGTCGAGGATTGAACAAAAAAAAAACGAAACCAAACATTAATGCAAATCGATAGCTTTACCACTCGATACAGCGCATTACACAGCTACGTATAAACTAGCAGCTGCGCTTTGAAGTGAAATATGTACCGACTAATTGTTTGGCCAATTCACTTATATCATAGGTACATAAATCATTAATTTTAGAGGCAAGTTAGAATACAAACAGCAACTTAATGAATAAATAAACATATCTGCGTGTGCGTGTGAACGCGTGTATGGCTGGCTCTGATTACAAACCAGTGGCTTTCAGCGCACTCGGCGAATTCGAGCCGGAGCTCCGCTGCCGCCGCCCGCGTGTGCACTCGTACAATATATACATGTAACATGTATGTTTAATAATATTGCGGTAACTAGGGTGTGCGCGCGTATAACAAACCTCGTGATTAATAAACATTGAAGTTGACTACTGCACACGCTTTGCACACACACACCCACCCGCACACTCGTGTTTTCGTATCATACATATTATACAACGCGACGTATACGCTTTGACGCGCTCGCGTTAACTCGCTCTTCTTTATATTAATTATAAATATAAATGCAACACGCATAAATAAAGGCTTTTAATTCAAATAATAACGTGTAAAATTGTGTGCGCCGCAGGTAACGTCGCTGCTGCTCGAGGCGGAGCGTCGCAAGCTGGCCGTGCTGCAGCGCGAGCTGCAGATAGCCCTCGCCGAGGGTGGAAGCGTCAAAGTCAAGGAGAAGCAGAGACAGGAGCTGCTCCACGCCATATCGTAAGTATAAAACCACGCGCGACAGCCTTGGTGCTGGTGATCGTGGCGTACACCGGCTAAAGCGAGCAGAAAGAGAGAGAGAGAAATAATCTCGCCCGCGGTTCTATTATAAACTTGCCTCAAATTTGCGCGCGTATATATACGCACAACCGTATATGAAGTATATAATATATTGTACCAAGAAACCTTTTGAATCTTTATTATATATTATATACACACACAGTTTTAGCGGCTGACTGTACATCTTTCTCTCTCTCTCTCTCTTTTACAACCTCCGCTGAGCTTTTATCTTGCGGCTCGCTGCCGCTGCCGCTGCTGCTGCTGCTGCTGCTGCTGCTGCTGCTGCTGTCCTACTTTATATATGTATAGATCTGCAGCATAGGCAAACTTGGTAAAGCAGAGAAAATTTTAATGAACTTTCGAGCTCTCTTGATATGCGAGAATTTAATATTTTTGTGCTCGCGCGCGGCAAGCAGCTAGCTATCAGAGTGCAGCGATGGTAGGAGAAACAGGAATAAAAAGAGGAGTGTACCATGAGTAATAGTAGATACTAGTAATAGTAGTAGTAGTAGTTAGTGAATAGGATTTCCTTCGGGTGCTTAACAAAAAGATGATTATTATGTATTTTTAAATGTATTTATTCGAATCGAGTGAAAAATCTTCTACATTAAATTCTTATCGACATCATGTAGTCGCCAAGCAAATATTGCACAAATCTTCATTCGTTAGCTTATCGAAGATGATGTCACAGCAGAGAATCGGCAGTCGATAGGCATCTCATAGAGACAATCCAATGCCCAGCTTCGGAAAAATTCTTTCGTCATCATGTCGCACAAGTGTAAAGCACAAGGCTTTCTATGTCTTTCGGAGAGCTTGGACAATTTGTGCGAACACGCGAACTTGAAGAAATCTTTGAATGTGAATAACTTCGTCGCCTCTTTGGGTCGTAACTTGATTAAGTCATAGAGCGACCGAGCGACAGGCTTCGAGGAAAACAGTATATTGTCCGTTTCTGTCTCGAACTCTTCGTACAAAGATTTTTCAAAATTCATCGACTTGTCCTCGAACAGTTTGTATTTGGCGAAAAATTTCATTATCGTCAAGGCGTCGTTTCGGTAAAATTCGTATCCTCTTTTTTCAAGACTCTCGGCGATTGCCAGAACGCCAGACGCTGATTCCCATTCGAAACCCTCTTTTTTGTAATGTTGGGGCATAATTAAAGCAGTGGGGAAAACGAAGCTCGATAGATCGGCACCACGATCTAAGAGCAAATCGACCACATCTGACAAAAGATTCGCCACGGCTAATAATAGCGGCGTCCGACCAAACTTGTCAGCAGCGTCGACCAGCACTCGCTGATCGAGCTCGTCGTTGATCTCGAAGAATAGCTTCAGCAAATCATGGCCGCCGTAGTAATTCTTGCAAAGAAAGTGCAAAGGCGTTTCTCCATTCTGGTTAGCTATATTTGAATTCGCTCCTTTTCTCAGTAACAATTCGACCAAACTTGTTTGTTCGTTCTTCTGAACCATCGGTGTTGGTTCGTCTCCCTTTTCCTGGACATTGACGTTCACTGCTCTGCTGTGTCTATGCGTCTGCTGTGTCTGCTTACCGTCGGTCTCGACAGTCGTCTTCGTTAAGTTATTACAGTTGTATTGTTTGAAAATAATTTGCAGAGGAGTCAAGCCCGCTCTATCTCCCAAATTTGGATCGGCACCACTGTTTAGCAACCATTCGGCCTCCTGATATTTGCCTCTGCGTAAAGCGAAGTGCATTGGTGTGTTCCCAAACTTATCCCGGCTGTCCACCTCCAGCGATGGATGTTTCTCGTGGTAGTTCTCGAAGAATAATTCCAAACAGTCCTCGCCGTAGATATAATTCTGGCAAATAATATTCATAGATGTTAATCTGTCCTTATTGGCTAAATTCGCGTTGGCGCCTCTTTTTAGCAGCAGCTCCACCAACATTCTGTGCTTGTTTTTCAGAGCCAGGTGAAGGGGTGTGTTACCCAACTTGTCTTGCGCGTCGATATGTAATGGATGGTACTTTTCGTTGCTAAACTCGAACAGAGTTTCCGCCAATTTGACATTATCGCAAGCATGAAAGCAAATAAGATGCAGAGGTGTCCAACCATTTGCATTGGCCAAATTTGGATTGGCGTCACTGCTGAGAAGCAATTCGAACGTCTTCTTGGGTCTGTAATTGAGAATCAAGTGCAGGGGCGAGTTACCTGTTTCTGGTACGAGGCAATTGGGATCAACTTGGCCGAGCTCAAGAAATTTCTCCACTATGTCATCCAAGCCATGCCTGCACGCCACGTGAAAATGCGTTAATCCAAATTCATTGATGTAATTAACGTCAAATCTGTTATATATATTGAAAAGTTTTCTGACGAGGCCGGCGTAATAAAATGTTCTTTTTCCAAAAGAATGATGCAGTGCTGTAGTGCGATGTGGCAATGGCTCGCCGTATGAATCTGTCTTGGGCTCATCCTTGTAGTCGGCTCGAAGCACGAAGTTGATCAGTGATTTCGATTTAGTCTGGTTGTCGTCGGACTTTACAGATTCAGCAAGAAGCCAATCGATCTCTTCAATACGAAAAATATCTTGGAGGTCTGGAAATTGACCTTTCCAATTTTTGAGCAAGGGAATGAGTTGACGACGAAATTGATCTCGCTCTGCTACGTTGTCCCAATCTATCGTTTCTCGAAAGTTCTTTAAATGACTTACGAGTTGAGAGTCGTGGTTGTCGATTTCATCTGCTGCGCTGCTTTGTTCGACGAAATCGTGACGTGTAAGGAATCGTCGTTCGTTGCGTTGCTTGTCCATAGTTATGCTGTCTGACACACAAAACAAAATCGCATATAATTCACTTCACACTTCAACTTTTTCACCAAAAAAACTTGATTCGCTCAAGACTTGAGTCGGAGATGTGTACGCCAAGGTGTCGTATTCGATACTGACTAATACCCACAACTCAGCACTGTAGATATAAAAAAGAGAAAGTAAGAGAGCACGTGGGAAGTGGGGGCACACGTTTTGGAAGTTATTTACATGTTATTTGCTATGGGGAGAAATTTAGTATCGTGGCCGCCACTGCCATAACTGGAAGTCTTTTCCATAAGAGCACATGTTAAAATCGACGCCAGCGCTGCAGTGCCCTCCATCCACGCGCACACTGCGAATAATAAACCCATGTTCAGATAGCAGAGCTCGATCTAGGATTATACGAGCTCGATTCTATGTGAAGTTCTGCTAACGCGATTTGTTGAGCTGATGCAGCTCAATTTATATTTTTCTATCGCAACGAACGTGAACTGAGTCACGTCATGTCAATGTCATGCATATGTTTTTTCTCAAACCCACGCAGCGGTTTTGGGCCAAAAATAGGTGATTCAACGCTACGCTTGGCTCTGTGCAGCAGGGTCTACTTGCAAAAGAGCCCAACCAGCTCTACGAACGATGGACTCAAGGACGTAAGAGACGAATAACGCCTGGAGACGCTGCCGAGATGGCAGACGTTGATCAGTGGGTTCAGACGAATAGGCGAAATTATGAGGGAATTAGTCAGAAGAGGCGCGCGGAGAGATAGACTACAACCTTACGCAATACATGGACTAGACGGGCTCAACTACTTCAGACATTATTAGGTGTTCGAGAAATATTCGAACAAGGCAGAACACACGCACGCCTGTACTCACACACGTTCACGTGTGTGCAGACGTGCGCGTAACTCTGACTGTGAAGCAAGAGATGGCGTCGCGCCGCGGCACGTGCCGACGGCATCTCTGCTAACTGCGCATTGTTCGCGATCTCGCCCTTCTCGTTTCTGCACTCGGCGAATCCGCATCTCGTGTGTGTGTCTCGTGCGACGACCACTTTCAACAGAGAATATTCCCGACGTCATCTCAACCAACGCTACTTAGAGCATCATCTACGAGAGCTTCTCACCAACTCGACTCCTCCCGATCACCTCAACAAGCGTAAGCCAGTTCGACAAGGACTCATCAAGCTCCTCTCCCCGCTACACTCATCAAGGCTCAACTCATCGGTCTGCGAATCGGAGTCAACTCATCGATTGCGACCAGGTAAAGAAACCATCCAGACTGCAATTGAAGACCAATAATGTCTACTGCAGGCCTGATGGAATCTTTTTGTCATCACCTCAACTATCGGGATTATTTTGGCTCATCTCAATCGCACGAGCACACGGCGAGTGAAAGTGAGGTTACACGTTGCCATGTGCAATCTCACGTGAACTCGGCCAATTCATTCGACTGCTCACACCTGCGCACGAGAGGATTAATTTAACCTCTTGCGTGTTGCTCCGGTCTGCTCACAACTCAAGTTCAACTCGCTATGTGAACTCAAGAGAAGTGTTGCACGTCTCAAGTGCAACAACTCACGACAAATCAGAGTGGATTAATAAAACCAATTTTGTGTTGACAACTCAATCTTTGTGTAAACTCTTTGACAATTAAGTGTGAATTAATACAATCTCGCTTCGCGTTGACTACTCAATTTATTTGTGCAATCATTGATAACTCAAGTGTAAAATCAATTGACAATTCAGTGTACTCAACAACATCAGTGTTTTTGAGTGATTAATAAAGAAAATTGTGAAAATAGAAATTCATGAGATTTTGCAGTGTTTTCTTTTGAGACCCAATCATGCACCCATCCAATTATTTATAGTTTGTTTAAACAATTCTCAAACATTAGGCAATGTTGCCTAATTTTTTTCAAACCATGTTGTTTATTTTATTGCACGAGGCGTTATGTTAATTACGTTGATTAATATTTTTGTGTGTGTCGTTGGCCCATTGAAAAGTGTTGATTTTCAAGAACGAATTTCTCGTATAGAAACTGAATGAGTCGTAATAAAATTGGATAAAGAAATAAAAACTGAAAGAAAATTAGAGTCTCTGTAACGTAAATACTTATCCTTGAATAAATATTTCGTTTAAGTGGCCTAGATACTTCGATAATTTTGAGTCTGTCGAACAAACGCACAAAAACTCAGGAATTGTAGTGTAGTTCGGTATTCTCTCTATAGATTTGGCTGAATAATAATTACTTGGGGATGGGATATCAATTCTACAGAGGCAAAACGTGGCCGTTCATTGCCTCTGTATCCATGACTTAGTTTTAGGAAACATTTTATATCGAATAAGAAGAAATAAATGAAGGGTATCTTTATATTAGAAGAAAATAGAAGGAATGAATATACATACTAATAAGATATTTATTATAATTTGAACTTACATTGTGAAACTGGTAACCTTTTAATGACAGAGAGAGAGAGAGAGAGAGAGAGAGAGAGAACTTTTACAGAGCACCTTCCACTAAGAACGTCGGAGAACGAGAGAGAAGGAAGCGATCAATCATCATCAGCTCAATCATCTTTCCCGAAAAAAGAGAAAGGTTTCTTATTGATGATTAAAGCGCCACTATATTGCTCTGTGTCAAGTACTGAAGTGTTCACATAGGTTCAGCTACATATGATAAAAAATTTACTGTTTTATCTTACAAATTCATGATTTATTATTGATTTATATTATTAACAGTTATTTTAACTTATAGTAAACGAAAGATGTATTTATAATTTGATTTAGTTATTGAATCAATGGTTTAAATATTATTGGTTGTTATGTATTCTATTAATTTATTTATTCAATTGGATTATTATTATTAATCATTCATGGTTGAGAATAACGTCATCAAGCACCACGAGACTGAGGCTCGGACTTCTCTTTCTATTATTTTAATTGAAGATTAAGTTATGTCGAGTCATTAATATGCGTAAAGATAATAGATCATCTTAAGATGATTAGAATAGATAGTGTATCAGGTTGCATATGTAAAGGCGTCGCTTTAGAGACTTGAGTAGTCTTTCAATCGAAGTCCCAATGCATAGTATTATTCTTTTATTGATTGTCGTGGCGACATTACACACCAGACATTACAAAAATAATGAAAAATATGTTTATCGCTTTCATGAACTTTGAATTGTAGATGCCAAGCAAATATTACATAAATCTTGGTTCATTTCGCACAAATGTAAAACACAATCAATTTTATGTCTATTAAAGAACAGAAACAATTCTTCCGAGCGTCCGAACTTTAAGTAATCTTTGACTGTAAGTTGTTTAGCCGCTTCTTCGTAATTGTATCAAGTCGTAGAGCGACAAACTCGGAATAACCATTATCTCTTTAGCTTCTGTCACGAACTCCGTGTCGTCATACCAAAATTTTTCAAGATCTATCGGCTTCTAGAACACTTTGTATTCAACAAAAAATGTTACGATCGTCAAGGCGTCGCTTTGGTCCAATTCGTATCCTTTTTTTTCAAGACTTTCGACGATGGCCAGAGCACCCGATGCTAATTCCAATTTTATATTAAATTCTTTAAAACAAGAGAGCGTAGTTATAACAGTGGGAAAAACGAAGCTATGTACATCAGCGCCACGATCCAAGAGAATATCAACTCTATTCGGCAAAAGATTTGCCACTGCTAATTGCAGCGGTGTCCAACCCAACTTATCTGGAGCGTCGATCTGCACTGTCTGCTGAATCTCGTCGTTGATTTCGAAGAATAGCTGCAGCATACACATGCGTGAGAGTGAAAGTAAGACATCAGATACGCGAAGTAACGTGACAGACTGGAATACCGAGACTACGTTACTGTCTAGCTGCTTCTACATGAATTGAGAATTGGAGCTAAGTAGAAGCAATTGCAGGGACGTACAAATACAGAGCAGTACAACTAGTTGGAAGTAATTTTTCCAGTTCAATGACAATAATTAGTTTAATATAATGTTTTTCAGCCTACGCACCCGTTTTAGGCTGATTACACGCTGAGAGTGCTCAGTGAGTAATGAATGCGAGTATAGTCGAGGAGATTCGGGATTCTCCTCGCACTGAAATCATTGAATACAGGTCGAGGAGACGGGCGTACAGTCGAGGAGCGCTCAAAACGTGCGCTGAGGCAGAAAAAATTTTTATTCAAGGGTTTAGAAGCCGAGTAAATATGGTGGAGAAGATTTTTGGCAGTGGCAGTAGTTATCGCCTTGGCCGCTACGCGGCCGTGGCACTGACTGCCACTGCCACTGCCAAACAATCTCCTCGACCGTATCCACTCGGCATCTACTCGTGTATAACTAAAAAAACCAAAAAACCTTAAGTACTAAGCGTTTGATTTATTCTACCCTGTCATAACATACTTAGCTATCGTATCGGGCAAATAGCCTACTTTGACTGTTCCAATGCAAGTCAGCCTTCAAGTTCATTCTTTAGAATTTTGTATTGGGCATAAAACAAATAGAGGAACTACCATAGTCGACGAGAGCGCGCGCGAATATTTCTCGAAATCAGTTTTTGCCTATACGTCGAAGAGAGTGCAAAAAAAGAAGATAAAGAAAAAAAAATAAGTCTAGTTCAATGCATACGTATACACATCTCGAAGATATCTCAATTCACCTTGTCCTCTTTCACGTGTGTTTTTTTTTCTCGCAGGAAAATACAAGCGCAGCATCAACAGCTGGACAAGGAGTATAGGATACACGCGGCGGGTGTCCTCCTCTGCAATTCACGCGTCTCCGGCAAGGTGAGTAGCTTCTTCTTCTTCTTCTTCTTCTCCTACTTCTGCTTCTACTTTTTTGCCCTCTATCTCGTCCCGTCGTTCATGAATAATATATATACATATTGCATCCCCGATGTAAAAGAGAATTCAAATCCTCATGGCGAAGGTATACATATCTATACAACGGAGCGCCCAGATCCGAGAAAGCGTATTATAGTTCTCGCGCTTCTCCCTCCGCATGTATATATCGTCTTTATAACCAGACTAAGATACAATATATAGATACACCGCGCTCGAGTCGGAAAGTTGTGAATTTTTCATTATGACTTCTCCGAGCGCTAAATTTTCATTCCACCGCGTGTCTATATCTTGGCGCAGCCCAACGCACACGCGCGCCAAAGCTGCGAGAGAGATAGTGCGCAGAGATTCCAACACGCGTAAGGAGGATGTATCGCTTTGGTAAGCGCGCGACGCCGCAGGTAAGTATATAATCAAAGTGTACATACGTTCAATAATTCACGAGATGGTCTATGCATAATATTATATAAACAGACTTTTGAAGCTGGATCAGTTATAATAGCTCAAGACTGCAATTATCGCCGAGTTATTACATAACAATGCGTTTATATTCATTAAATCCTAGCACGCGCGCGCCTGGCTATTTAATTTCCAGCCCGATGAGATGTATATTGAATCATTTTTCTTCTCTCTCTCTCTCTTCCTCGTCCCCGTTATAGTTTTCTGCGAATCTCGTTGGAGCGAGCGCAATAAAGAGAGATGGATTTAACGAGTTTTTCGGGTTTTCTCTCTCTCTCACTGCCGCATTTTCAGCACCGTAGCGCGCGGAATGCTTTATTTATAGAGTCGAATGACATTTATATACGAAAACTTAAATGGCCGATGTTTATAATTACCCTGTTAATACCTCGGGCATAATAAAGCTCGGCTCGAAACGAAAATATATAAAGCTCGAGATTTCTTTCTCTCTGCGTTTTCGAATGACACAACCGCGCGCCATTCTTATTTATGCGCGCGAAACATCATTTCGCATTTTCCTCGAACAAAGCTTTCAAGGCTCGAGCTTTTCACTGCCTCGGAGGCAGTGCTTAAATTGGCAGCTGTCTGATATTTTCCAATGTGTGCGTTACTATTGTACGATGACAGCCGTATAGTAGAGCAGCGTCGGCGGCGGCGGCAGCTGCGTTATGAGTAATGGAAAAGTCATTAAGCTAAGTAGCAGTAGTGGGCACGCGTGGGTGTGTCTCCGCAGCTTAGCGCAGCGTAGAGCAGCATAACTTCAGGTGTGACTTTGTACTCTCTCTCACACACACACACACACACACGAGAAGACCGCGATATATATCTTTAAAGCTCCGCTACAAGAGCTGTGTGTATATCTTAACTCCTAGCAAGCTGTATATATAGACAGAAGAAAATGTGCTGCTTTGGGGTGGCTGCTGCCACCGTCGCCGCCACACCTGTGCGATGGTGGCAAGAAGCGGCGTTATCGCGCCCCCGAGAGCTTTTCATTAACGAAGAAACTCGATTCGCGCGCGCTGCTGCTGCTGCAGCTCCTTCCAGCAGCAGCTATGAGCTCTTTCTGAGCTATATAATGGCAGCTGCATCGTAGAGAGAAGGAGAGAGGCTCTCGAGTCTCGCGCTGTTTCGTCTACTTATATACCACGTATATATATCACCTATAGCTCGGAGAGAGAAAAAATGTTGCCTCGAGTTTATGAGATTTTTTTTTCTCACGACCCACCCTCTCTCTCTCTTTCTTCTTTCTTTTAGCTGCAGCGTACGCGTAACGCTAAAATACATCTATACGCGTACGGGGGGTCTGCTTCGTTTACGTATAGCATCTCTATATTATATTAGCTTTGCGCGAGATGACTCGTGCTTAATTTCTCTCGATGCAGTGCACGCCACGGCTGATTATACGTACGATCGGAGCACATCCCGTAGTACTCGATGACTCGAGTTTATATTTTTACTCGGCTCGGGGGTAAATATAAAGCTTATATACTACTACTAGTCCCGTGTCGTAAACGATTATGGACACATAAACGAGGCTTACAGATGCAAATCCTCGCGAGTGCGCAAACTTTCCTCCGTATATACCTAAAAGCGTGGCCCTCGATTTTTTTTTCGAGTATATAGACGCGCACCAAGGAATTACGACAAAAAGCTCGCGCGCTCGAAATCGCGGTACTTCGTCACGACGTTTCTAATAAAATCCCGCGGGCAGAATCGTCAGAGTTGTTGGAAATATTATTATATGTGCGCGCGTAAACATTCGGGAGAATGGAGGCTTTCGCGAGCCATCGCGCGCCTGAAAAAGAGTAACGATCGTCTCGTATATAACAGTTATGTGTCTCTCTCTTTCTCTCGCAAGCTCGGGCCGTTTCGAGCTTTCGGTCTACGAGGAACGTAATGTTATAAATAGTAGCAAGCGGGAAATCAAACGATCAGACGCGCGCGGCGAGCACAAAGGATCTGAAAAGCCAATCCATATAACAATGACAGTTCTACCCACTGCTGGTACTTTAAACCTCGCCGGTCGAGAGGAAGAGAGAGAGAGTTGAGATATAGATGAGAGCAAGAAGGCCATTGAATGCCGTTAAAGTCGCGCGTATACTTCCTTTTTTCTTTTGTTTAATAATTCTCTCTCATGCTTCCTCTCGCGCGAAAGGGTTGCGCTTGTATTTGTGCAGCAGCCACATCGAACCTAAAGAAAAGAGAATAAAAATAAAATTCCGCCATTCCCTCTCGTTGTGATATTTATCGTCGTAATCTCAAGTCTCTCGCTCGCGCGTGAGATACCCCCCTTCCTATATTGTTATATCGAAAGTCTCGCGCTCTCCCAACAATGCCGCGTTGATACTGTTATTTCGTTCATCCTCGTCGTCGTCGTCGTCGTCGTCTTAAGTTTCGTCGCATCTCTCGGCTGCGGTATATAAGTTTCGTATGTGCACTTGGATGCAAGCAGCAGCAGCAGCAGCCGGAGTTTACCAAAACAACGTGTACGCGTATATGTATACAATTCGCACGCGAGCGGAACGAGGATCTGGAGACGTGCTCTATATATAATACCCAAGCCCCGAGTTTCTCGTATATACCTCATACAGCGTACGTGTAAACATGAATATGTGTGTGTGGGTGCACGAGCGAAAGGGGGGGGGGCTGCTTTCACACGAGCTGCAAAGGAATTTCAAGATGAATGGCGCAGGATTTTCCATGCCTCTCTCTCTCTCTCTATGCTGTATGCAGGTGAACACGCGCCGGCTCATATACGTATACGTACTGTACGTATGCATGCCCCCCGTGAGATTTATCAAAATTAAACCACCGAGCTCGTATAACGCGTCGTCGTCGTCGTCGTCATCGTGTGGTGTTTGTTTGTAAATTGCTTCAATAATTCGTATTACGATGTACCGAGGCATTTATTGCGACGATGCGTATGTATTGTATTAGAAATAAAAGGGCGTGTACGATGCGATGTACATCTACCTCGTCATCGAGATTCACGCTTCGGGTGATTCCAACTCCTTTTTTCTACACCGAAAATTCCCAACGATGATCATGCCTTGGCTCTTATATGAGTGGCTCTGAATCGTACAGCTTATGTCACTTTTATTGTTGTCATTATTATTCTTTTTCAGAGTTGAAAAAATTTTTTAAAATACTTTTTTTTAGTTAAAACTTGTAAGGTCCCGTAATATTGATTTTTGAGTTTACACAGTTTCTTTTGTACTTATTACTCCATTGGTTTTTTTCCGCGTTTCGATTGCTCTCTTTGTCGAGATACAATGAACATCTCGTAATTATTCATGATTTCAAGGATAAAGATCACCAGCTGACTAAGTCTCTTCGCTTTCACATATTCATAATTTACCTCTCAAATGTTTTTTTTTCTTCATTTCCTTATTTTAAAGCTGATCAATGCCAAAAAAGATCAACTATCGTGTTATGCTAATTATTCCATTCATGAATCGCTGCTGTAGTTACACACGTGTTGATTTTTTTTTTTGTCCTTTGTTACGTTTGTATAAAAAGAAGTCGAAAAAGAAGTTGGAGCTCAGTGTAGCTTCGACGAGCTAAGAGAGCAAACCAGCGTATACAATATGTCGAGACTCAAGACGTTTGGCGCGATCGTCGCGGCTCTGCACGGCCTCGTGTTGCTCGGCTCGATCGCGCCCGCGAGCGCCTCGCGGGTCTTATCGCTTCGACGCGACATCGGTGACAAGGACCTGCTGTACAACGGCGAGAACTCCGTCGAGAGTATCACCACCGTTTATTACGGCGCGTGGGACAGAATCTTCGATATCGCGCAGCTGGGGTACAAGCAAGGCTTGGTACGCCGCGTGCAGGCGAGTTTCTCGGGTGTCGAACCGAAGGAGGACGAGTGCATGGTCTCGATGAACTCCCATTCAGATCAGTACGGTGGCTACATCAGTCCGGATCACGTTAAAGTCGAGTCTCTGGGCAAGGACCGAGCGATCGTTCGTTGGGTCGAGCTGCACGGTGGTGGAAGGTATCACTTGCATTTCAGCATCGTCGATTTTTCCAATTGTGAAAATGAAAGAGAGACCCGAACCGAACTTCCGGAAGGCAAAGATATCGACAAGCTGGTCGATAAGTATGTGAAAGGAGAGGACGATTTCGAAGTTGTGATGTTGAACGGGACGAGCGTTTCTAGATTAACGGTCGATGCCCAAGGAGTTGCTTCGAAAATTGATACATTGCTGACTTACCAGAGCGACGGCCACAACGAGCCACGTATCTTTCCGCTGGCAAAGGGCGAGGGCTATTTGTTTATAGAAGTGCCACCTCACTCGTCGACCGAAAAAGATTCAATGACAGTATCTCATATTAAGCCTGACGGTAATTGATAAGAAAACATTGATTAAATCATCCAAACCGAATTGGTTCAATTAAGATTTTATTATCCAATTTTCAGGTCAAAAGCAATACTTAACTGCAATCAATGAAGCGTACTTTCCTTCGGTATCCTTGGCCAACGGATTGATCGGCATATGCGCTCTGCGAAACGTCACGACGATGAAATGCACGCAATTCAAACTCGGCGACAAAGACATCAGTTGGTTCTCGGCCAGTCTCCCGAACACGGAATTATCTTGGTCGGAACGAGTCGTATACAATTTGCCGAGAGGCGAGGGATTTCTGACTCACGTTCGCGGCAACGAGGGCCTGGAAAAATCCTCGCTCGATAGCATAAGCGACAAGTACCTGGTGAAGATCGGTTTGGACGGGAAAGCCAAACAATTCCTGGATGCCGAAATGAGGTGTCGGTACGTGTCTCCCGGAGTCCAAGAGACCGGCGTGCTCAAAATTTCCGAGGACGAGCGAGGCAATTACTGCCTGAGCACCGTCTGCGTGAAGCGCATTATAGACTCTACTCCAGATGCGGAGAACTTCAAAGAATTAGTAGCCACTGCGGTCAACGAAAATAAAAATCTTTATGTAAAATTACACTCCAAGTGCTTCGAGCCGAACGATTTTACAAATATTTCAAAATAATTTATGGAAATACTTGACGACAAAATAAAGCTAATCGTCGAATGATAAATATTAATCGTTGCTGTTTATTTTCATTTTGCACTAGCATGTAAACAAATGGTTCGATTTAATTTGAAAGAAAATTCGTGATACATACATTTGTTTTTTACTTCGTCTAATTTTTAAATAAATAGAAAAAATATAAATGAAGTAGATAGGATTATTTCTCATACCTTCATATCATATTTATCAAGATTCTATTCAAAAAGTCCTACTTGAAATAATTAAAAAAAGATTTTGTTTTTTTTTCAAATTGAAGTTAAAATTTGGCCTCATTTTAAAGAGATATTTAGTTCACGGTAGCTTTGAGATTAGGCTCAAGTAAAATCCAAGGGTACCACTGGCTTACTTGTCGAAAAATAAGGTGCAGACGTATTTTGTGATTTTTTTTAATGCTTACTAAGCGAGCTTAGCGGCAATTTTCATACTTTTTCTCCGTTCCGTACACACAATGGATATTAGACAACTAAATTACCAGTTTCGTATGCTATTTCTTTTACTTGTTTAAGCTTTAATTTTTTTTTTAATTTCAAACGTATTGAATTTATCACTTCTTTTAAAATTAAATTTTTTATTGAATTTCGTTGAAGTTGTACCTCTGCATGATGTTCCCATCAACTGCTTACAAATTTTAAAAATGACAATTTAACTTGAATTATAGGTTCTTTTTATTATTTTATTTATCAATTACGCCATGATTTTTAACGCGATTCGATTGTTTTTTTGGCTGACCAGAATAAGTATGTTGAGATACTACTTCTTCTATTGACTTATCTTAATTCAAGTGTCACCCACTTCTCGAGTGAGTCACACGTGTCAAGAATAAAGATGAAGAATATTAAGGTGAAGAATAAATATGAAGAATAAACTGTACGATTTCGTAATTATTGAAGATTTCAAAGATAATTATCAAGGATAAATGGGTCCGCATCAGGCATAAAACCACTTCTGTGTTTCCATTTTTGACAGTTCAGGATTCTTCTTTTTCTTACAATTGGTTAACACCGATCGCCGCGTTCTTTTACGCCTATAAAATCAAGGCACAAAAGAAGTCGGAGCTCAGTGTCGATTCGACGAGCAACGAACTGAGAGAGCTGCAGAGCACAATACACGCAACATATACCGGCAACGATGCCGACACTCGCGAAGTTTTGCGCGATCGTCGTGGCTCTGTACGGCCTCGTGTTGCTCGTTTCGGTTTCGCCCGTGAGCGCATACCGCAATTACATATCGTTCGAACGCGATATCGGTGAAAATTTCTTGGTGTACGGTCCAGCTTCCCATGAGAACAACACACTTTATTACGGCATCTGCGACAGGGAAGTCAATCAGACGCAGAAGGAATTAATCGTGCGCCGTACGCAGGCGAGGCTTGGCAGGCCGAAGGAGGACGAGTGCAAAATCACGCTGCGCTCCGAGTCCGGCGACTTCATAGTGACGGATCTCATTGCGATTTATCCTCTGGGCAAGGATCGAGCGGTCGTGCGTTGGCACGAGCAAACCGGCCGCAAAGTCAGAAAGCATCGGCTGCGATTCAGCATCGTCGATTTTTCCAATTGTCAGGTCAAAACGACCAAACTTTCGGAAGATCTCGATTGGCTGATCAAAGATCAAGACAAAGATGAATCAATAAATTGGCAATTTACGAATGGATACTATAATAATCTTTACGTTACACCAGCGTATATTGCAGGAGACGATCATTTTAAAGCTTGGTCATGGGATCAGCTGAGCCTTGATGTAATGTCAATCGACCTCGAAGGTGTTGCTTCGAAGATCAATAAGGTGTTCACGAATCCATTCGAACCAATCCCATTTCAAAGTCCATATATCGATCCGCCGCAAATCTTTCCCCTGATAAAGGACGAGGGCTTTTTGATTATCGATTATTCAACATTCTCAAAAGACATGGTACCGTTGACTACAGTTCATCATCTTCAGCCTAATGGTGACTGATATAGCAAAAAAGTTATTAATTCTTGAGATTGAAATCAACAATAACGAAACTTTTTTTCAAATTTTCAGGTGAATTGAAAAATTTAACTTTGGAACCTTTGGAAGATTTTAGATATGTGAGCTTGGGCTCCTGGGATAATGGATTGATCGGTCTATGCGTTAGAACCCGGGGTGATGATGACGCAACGACGACTTGCACGCAGTTCAAGCTCAACGACAAAGAGATCCACTGGTTTTCGGCCAGTATCATCCCAATCATCGGCAGCGGACGATTGATGCACAATTTTCCGGGGGGCGAAGGATTTTTTACTTACGCCAGCATAAACTACGGCGGAAAAGGCAACCAAGCCAGAGGCGACAAGTATCTGGTGAAATTCGGTCCGGATGGAAAAGCCAAGCAGTTCCTGGATCCTCGTATGGTGTGCCGGAGCGAGCCTAGGGAGGCTGGCTACAATAAACTCTTCGATGACGAGTGGGGCAATATTTGCTTGAGCACCGTCTGCGTGAGAGTGTCCGAAGGCTTCGCTCGTTACGAAGGATCGAGCTACGTAAGATTTGAGTCCAAGTGCTTCGGACCGGAAGATTTTAAAAACATTACGAAACTCGAGGTAAAAAAGGTTGATAAAGCGGATGGTATAGATCATCATCAATATATACCTTCCTACCACTACGATATGTCGAATGAATATGACGAAGCACGAGTCTGTACTCGCCTGTGATCAAGTTTAAATTCAAAGGAAAATTTCTTACTCATACATTAGTTTCAAACTATTTTCTACTTTGTATTCAATCTATTTCGTCTTTCAAAATCGAATAAAAAAAAGCAAATCTATGAATTAACTTGCCATAACGATTTGATTGATTTCAAAACCCGACCAGCGCTTTCAAAAATACCAATCAATGCAGTTAGTTTTTTTTACCACAAGAAGATAATATTAATCACGTAAATGAATAAAAAAACTCACTAGTGCGGCCGAATCAACTGGTTTTCGCGCGAGACTGGCTGATCGATTTTTTCATAATTTTACGATAAAAATTACGAGGTTTATTACCCGAATTCGACGAACGAAACAATCGCTTACATTCGAGCAAACATTCGCTTCCAGAAGCGGCGTACGCACGTTACATATATTACGTACAGATTTGCCTCGGAGAATTTCTCGTCGGAGCGAGATTTTCTCAACGTCGGCAGGAATACGGTCAAATAACACACATGTGCGGCCCAGCGCAGAGAGAGAGAGAGATAGAGAAGCAGACGAAGTTACAAAGATACAGATACAGCGAAACTCCTGCAAGCTCTTATCGTATCGTGTAAGCCGTACGGCGCTATATGTATATAGAACGTGTGTTGAACAAGGGAACATATTCGCGAGCATATTATTCGTGGTTCGGGGCGAGCTTGTACGTATCCTCTCGATATACAGCATGACTTTACATTTGCCTCGTGTATAGTGGTATTTTTTCTCCCCTCTCTGTCTTTTTTTCGGACGATGATTTTCAATGGCTCGATTGCGAGCTTGTCCAAATTTGCACATAAAAAAAAGGGGAAAAATTTCAATTTCGCCCGCAGCGATCAGCAATTTTTGACGCGCACCGTTGTAAATTTATATACATGGATCGACGAGTGGAAGCTAGCGAATAAAGCCGGGTATTTCAATCCTCGCTGCTGCTGCTTAGTACTACTACTACTAACATTACTATAAAGGCTGTAATGATCATTCAGATCCTTCACGAGTATAGATATATAGCTAAAGGACCTTGCATTCGAGCAGCCGCGTGATACGAGTGCTGCTGTACGAGTTATATTATATGTTGTGGCTTGAAACTACAGCTCCTCGATCCTTTCCCTCTCTGCTCTCACCCCATCCTCGTGAATTCGCGCGCAGAAACATCATGATGCGTGATTGCGTATCTCGACGCGCTCGCACACACAGATATATATTATTCTACTGCTGGGAGGCTCGTGCGCAGCAGCAGCAGCGCTACTGGTACACGCATTCAAATATACACGAGGGGATTATTGTGGCAGGCCGCGAAATTATTTTTGTTCGCATACACGTATATGTACGCTTCATCGCTCGCGTGCAGCTGCGCACGAGCTCGATGCACACATATACGAGTAACACACATGCACACAGATATAGGTATAGGTAGTTTTTTTTTTTTATTCCATCGACGACTCTCGGTAGAAGTAGTAGCGCCAATAGTAATAGCGCTGGTTCGCAGTGTGCTCGAGCTTTTAAAATTTTCCCACCGACCGTGAGCTTTCGTATTAAACTGCGGCCCAGCAGCCGCGGTGTAGCCCATGAGAGACGGCTGCAGAGTGCCGGATCGTTATATAGGTGCGTGTGTGCGCGCCTCGATATGTGTGAAAGCTCGTACACGATAACAGCAGCACTTCCAATGTTGGCCTTTTTGCGGGTTATAATCTTTCGATATATAGAGCAATCGCGCGCACGGATTTCTCCCCGTTCCTCTCACACGTGCGAGCTATAGTGATAAAATTTTTCAATACGTCCCTCGACTACATTATATTATACAACGCACGATCTAGAATCCTTTCCAAATGTTCACTGTATCGAATCAAACATTGCTAAAGTTTCAACGTATACACTTGCGAAACTAAAAAAGTACAAAAAAAAAGTAAAACAATTTCACCTTGGTTCGAGAGTAGCGCAGCGCCCTAAAGCTGCTACTGCTGCTGCTGCTTTCTCATTTAAAATTGACATTAAAAAATAAACGCCGCGCGTAGTGAGAAGCTTTTCACGTCGGTCGTATAGGTGTAGCTGCAGCTATATACATGTATTATATATAGGAGGAGAGCTCGCGAGCTGGGCACACTTTGCGTCCGCAGCGCACTTGCACTCAGGAAAAAATATTTGCTCAGCCTGACGTATTACTCGCGCCGTGCTGCGTCATACTTCCACTACTGCTGCTGCTGCTGCTGCTGCTGCTGCTGGTGTATGTACACACGGAACGTTGGTGGCGGTAGGAGTGCCGTTGCTGGGGGAGGGGGCTGTACTTTTATTGTTACATAATATATTCATGAATACGAGAGGCGCGTCGAATCCATGTGCAAGAGTCGCGCGACCATGAAAGGAGTAGAAACGCATAGCTGCAATATTGTATATATAACTCGGGTAGCAACGATCGAGGCAAGCTATACGTAATGCTCGACGACGTTGCGTGTAGCGCCATTACGCAGGTGGGTTGTATATTACGGCAGGCAGCAGCACTATAACGGTGTAGGACAGGAAAAGAGAGCGAGAGTCAGCCCAGGTCAACGGTGCAGCCTCCTTACACAGCTCTTCTCGCGTGCGCGCGCTGTATACTTTGTAAAATTTTAAAGCTTATTTTAGTTTCTTTTTTGCTACGCGTTAAGTTTTTCTTTATTTTCTTTGGCTACGAACTCGCGAAGTGCCGAGAGGAAGAGACGATGTCGACCTTTAGCCTATATATATGTACTCGCACTCATACACACTAACATACACGGAGAGCAAGCAGCAGCAGCAGCAGCAACGAGCTCGTGGGAGGAGGGTAAAAAATCTTCTTTGTAGCCAACGAAGAAGGGAGAGAGAGAGAGAAGGACGAAAGTCGACTCTCTCCAGCCGCGGTAGGCTGCGGCGCACCACGTATTTTCCCGATACTCAAACAAAAGACCCGACGAGACGAGAGAAAAAGAGAGCCGCAGCGCGCGCGAGCTCGTTGCAGATAGAGCGAGAGCTGGTGAGCTGCTGCGGTGTACGCGATCGGAGCTCGCGAGTGCGCGCGCGAGAGCCGATATTTTCTTTTTTCTCGCGATCAGAACCTGCAGCGCGCGTGACTCTCTCTCTCTCTCTCTCTATCTCTCTTTCCCTCGGTCTGAAATATTTCATCAACATTTGGCCGCAGCCCACCGCTGCCGGTAATTGAATGGGCTGCTCGTCGATATTCTCTTCGCCGTAATATATCTCGTGTGTCGCGCGCGATGCGAGACGGGGAAAAACTTTCGCGTACAATATTCAAACTTATGATTTCCTTCTTTTTTCTTTCTTTTCGGTACAAAATATATATAAGACTTTATAATGTGTCGTGGCAATTGCGGGAGGTGAGGGGAAATGATAAAAAAAGAAAGTAGAAGAAGAAGAAGAAGAAAACGAAGCGGTATTACGCGAAACCCACAATTTCTGCATTCGTAATATGGCGAACCACAATTTAGCATTTGGTAGTACAAGTCGCGTAAGATCCTTATACGTACATTATTATAATGGCAGTGTGTGAGTGTGGCACGAGCCGCAGCACAGTACATAAGCTACAAGAGACATTTCAGTGCACGCACACAAGCTGCGGCGGGGGTAGGCAACTTTGGGCGCGATGCAGTAGTAGCACGAGCGCGCGCGGGTCAGACCAGTCTTTTAGCGCTTCAAAAGTCGACGATTGTTCGTCGTCGCTGCTGTTGGATATATAAAGTAGTAGTAGTGGTAGCTCGACGCTCTCAGATATACACGCAGACTTCCCAACTCTATATACATCTCGTATCTAGCAGCTACTCGTGACACACACACACACACACACACACACACACACACACACACACACACACACACACACACACACACACACACACACACACACACACACACACACACACACACACACACACACACACACACACACACACACACACACACACACACACACACACACACACACACACACACACACACACACACACACACACACACACACACACACACACACACACACACACACACACACACACACACACACACACACACACACACACACACACACACACACACACACACACACACACACACACACACACACACACACACACACACACACACACACACACACACACACACACACACACACACACACACACACACACACACACACACACACACACACACACACACACACACACACACACACACACACACACACACACACACACACACACACACACACACACACACACACACACACACACACACACACACACACACACACACACACACACACACACACACACACACACACNGGGATGGAGCCCGATATCAGAACTTCTAGTGCTGGCGCTGACCGATGGAGTTTCCACTCATCATGGAGGAAAGCTTCCGGCGAGTTCTGACGAACGTACCAGGAGGAAAAAACATCAGCACAAGGGAGAGCACCGACAAAGACGGCTCCGGAAGGCGGGAATGACGCTGGATGAGGGCTCCGCGGGGCGAGCGGGGGATCACCAACGAAGTTGACACGGTTCCTGAACCCCTGATCACTGCGCCTTGGCGTGCGGTGGATGGGGGATGTAGGGAAATGACCAAATACATCGATGCAGCAGTACTGCTGAAAGGCACCCACCGAAGTAATATCTAATGATGGTTCCGGTGGGAATCATGCCGGAGTTCGGAAGGGCCACTGGTGCAAGGGTTTACCCTGCCCACGTCCTCTCCATATATTTTTCTACACACACACACACACACACACACATAGACAGAGCTCGGAAGCTTGCAGCGGCAACAAAGAGCAAAAGAACTAGCAACGTCGTCTTGCGCTCGCAACGAGCGCGAAGAACGTACTGTATGCGTATACACGCAGCATTTCTGTAGGCGAGAAAAAGTCTCGGACGACGTGCAAGCTATTGCAGTGCTGCGCTTCAAGCAGCTCAAGCTCATGAACGCGTAAGGATATATCCTTCTAGGCTCGTTATAGAGGGGCAACGCCACCGCCAACAACAACAACGACAAAAAAAACGCCTCCCGACCGCACATATATACCAGCCAGAGCTTGAAAACTTATATTCTCTAAAATGTTTTCTCCTTTTTTTCTCCTTCTTTCCTCTCCTTTTCTTCCTTTTTTTCGCTAGTTTACTCGCTACGATAACTACGAAGAAAGAGAGAGAGAATGAGGTAGAGCCACGGGGATTCCTCTCTTTCTTTCTCTTTCACTCTGACGACGTGATTTTCCGTTATACTCCGCAATGTCTCTGCACCAAGTAATGCAATATCGCCCGCGCGTTGCAGATAAAGGTCAGAGAGAGCGAACGAGCGAGCGAACGCAAGCTATTGTTTCAGCCCGATGAATGTCGCGACGATACGCGCAAGCTCTTCGCGAATATTAAATTTATTCTAATTATACCGACTGATAGCTGACTATTATAGAGCTTGCAGCGAGAGAGAATGAGAGCGAAAAAAAATGATGCGGGAAGATATGGCGTTTCGCGTTGCTATACCGTCAACGGTACGTTTACGAGCAAAAAGTTCTTTCTTCGCGTGTATATCGATAAATGCGATAAGAATGATGAAAATGTAATAAAATAAAAAAATTGACGCTGTATCGCTTGAAGTGCGAAATGAAAAATTCATATTGCGCCGATAAAATAGAATTCGCTGCTTCGCAAATTCTTTGAAAATCTCCGCACGCAGATAACACAGCACTCGAAACACGCATCCTCCACAAAAATTTCGCTGCAGGGATCGGGCCACCACGTTTTAGATTGAAACACAACGTGACGATCAGTCATACCTATACACACGCACATACACAGCTGTGTATACAGCACACGATCGCACTCGAGCGAAGGTCGAGTCTCTCCGTTAATCGAGGCTACACATGGCGCGCTCGAAAGCTCGAAAGCTCGGGCGCCGCGCGAGCAGCTAGATCCGTACACGCCGCTGCGCTGCCTATAGGTGCGCGCGGCAGTCGTTAAAAATCGCGATCGAGCTCGTTAACTCCATTTCCTATTGTGTGAGAGCTGCTGCTGCTGCAGAGCGTGCAATAAACTCGAGCAATACTGCTGACAGCTTCTCTGTGTTTTTTATTCTGCTTCTTTTTTTCACCCGCAGCTATATACCCGAGCAAAGCATCGGGCTCTATATATACGTAGGTACGCAATTCCCTCGTGTAAATATACACTGGCTGCGCGCTGTAATACACGTTTTATAACTGTAAATGCACAACGAAGCGTTCGAAGCGATGACGCGCGCGCTACACAGCTGACCGGGGTCGGGCCGGATATTCGAGCTATATTCGAATCCTGCGCGCGCGCGCAAAAAGGTTCATACTCGTTATAGTTAATAGGGAGTGAAAAAAAAAATCGCGTCTGGAAAAATTCTCTATACGTCTAGCGTGTCATGGGATAAGTATAGTTTCGAGCGGCGGAAAACGTTGTTTATATAATATTTAAAATAACCCATTACGTGCAGCAATACTATCTCGAGCGACGTGTTCAGTAGCAGCAGAAGTGGAGCATTGGCCAATTTATCATCATCGCCGCGGCTCTACGCCACGCTCGTCAATTCTCGCTCTCAGCTTGTATACACGCGTGCCTCGGCGGGCTTGAAAGGGCTGATTCACCCGGCAGCGCGGCGTACGGCTCTTATCGGCGCTCCTCGAGGCTTCTTCTTCGCTCTCTCCCTCTCTCTCTCTCTCTCTGATGCGATCGAGGGAAAAATTTTTTGCATTCCAGCGGCGCGAGCTATACGTAACTGCCTCGCAATTCCCGAGTGACGCACACGCTATATACGAGAAAGACGATTAACAATTCTTACATGAATTCTTACAAACGCGTTTGTTCGAGATTTTATCCGCGCGAGTCGAGTCGCTCTAAACACGCGTGTATAAAACCGTCTAATTACGCGCTTGACGATGATCGTTAACGAGCCACGTCGCTGCTACTATGTGCGCTCTGCGCTTTATTCGAGCTATCCGAAGAAGAAGTTTCGGCTTCGAGCGAAACGCGAAAAAGGGATTAGCCGAGCGAGTGCATGGGAGTAGGAGGAGGCAAAAGAGCCGCGCTTGAAAGCCTCCTCGGCGCGCGGCTCTCATTCGATGATGCTTGGCTAACACGCGATGCCTTTGTCTGTCGGCGTTACTACACACGTACACACGCTACACTAGGGTGGTTCGATTTGCAAAAATTTTTGAAATCCCCCATGGTTGCACTGAATTCTCAAAATTCAACTCTCTACATGAAGAAAGCCGCCCGCAGAATTCCCATAAGTGATGGGAACCGGTGTCAACTGATTTTTGAAGTTTAAAAACGTGGTTTGAAAATTCACCTAAATCAGAGGATAAACGATGAATTTCCTGCGGTAAAAAAAACTTTTATTTAAATATTAGACAATGATTTTTTGTGTATTTTTTAACGCAGAATCGAATGCCATGCGCAGATTTCTGATAGAATTGAAAGTTCAGACTGAAAATGGGATTTTTCAAGCTGAAAAATCGAAATTTTCGAGTAATCACACTTTTGAGCGCTCAGGAAACGAACAGAAAAAATTGTAGACATATAAAACTCATGAATTTTGTTAGGTTTTTTTATGGAGAATCCACTCATATATATATCAATAATATTTAAATTTACCAGCGCATGTGAAAATCGTGTTTTCCATTTTTTCCCCTCCTGAAAAGTCGAAAAATCAGCGAGCACTGAAGCATGATGTGCCATGATCGCGCACCGATTCGCGCATACTCTTTGATTGTTTAATATACATTGTATATTATACAAGTTATCGTGCTACTTGAAGTATATTTGCGTTTGAAATATGCGTGCACGAAGATTTTTCGACTTTTCAGGAGGGGAAAAAATGGAAAACACGATTTTCACATGCGCTGGTAAATTTAAATATTATTGATATATATATGAGTGGATTCTCCATAAAAAAACCTAACAAAATTCATGAGTTTTATATGTCTACAATTTTTTCTGTTCGTTTCCTGAGCGCTCAAAAGTGTGATTACTCGAAAATTTCGATTTTTCAGCTTGAAAAATCCCATTTTCAGTCTGAACTTTCAATTCTATCAGAAATCTGCGCATGGCATTCGATTCTGCGTTAAAAAATACACAAAAAATCATTGTCTAATATTTAAATAAAAGTTTTTTTTACCGCAGGAAATTCATCGTTTATCCTCTGATTTAGGTGAATTTTCAAACCACGTTTTTAAACTTCAAAAATCAGTTGACACCGGTTCCCATCACTTATGGGAATTCTGCGGGCGGCTTTCTTCATGTAGAGAGTTGAATTTTGAGAATTCAGTGCAACCATGGGGGATTTCAAAAATTTTTGCAAATCGAACCACCCTAACGCTACACACATACTTATATACGCGCGGTCGAGAGGCTCGAGCGCTCGAATACACTCGCATACACCCGCGTACGTATAGAAAACTCTGTAGATAGGCCAATATATAGAGAGAGGGAAAATTAATGATTTTCCGAGGCGTAGTTCTCTCCGTGGAATGAATCGACGTCAGTTTCGCAGCGGATTTTTCGTGACTTTTGAAAACTGCCTGGCGCGCACCGAAGTCGTATACATATATAGAACACTCGATGCATGCCCGAAGTTGGATACCGCCGCCGCCGCCGCCGCCGTCACGAGGAAGGAGGGTATATGTAACGAATCCGCAGCGAAAACTATGTACGTATATAAAAGCAACTATATAGCTGCGCGCCCCGCGAATTGATTGATGGATGTTTCGCGGAGCTCCTTCGATATTTATAATGGTAGTTTCGAGGCGCTCGCGCTGTCAGCCGAGGCGCGCGCTGGTGGTTCGCAAGCTCGTGGCTCGTTTCACACCGGCTGCATTTTCATCGTGATATCGTGAATACGATCGAGTGAAGTTTTGAATCGTAATTTCGATTGGTTGAGAATCGGAAATTTCTTAAAAGTACTAAACAACAAATTAAAGGTATACAAGAAGTTTGACAAGTCGGTTCAAAAAACCGCAGTAAAAAGTGAAACTTCATGAACTAAATAAAAGTTAAATAAAATTTCAAAAGAACAAGAAATAAACTCATAAAAGAAAGCTCTAACGTACGCAATTTGCCTTGTATCGTGTTCTCTTGTCATCGCTTCAAAAATTTGCACAACAAAAGCAATATCGCTCGCAAGTTCATGTAGCTGCGATACCAGGAACGTTGCGGACGGTCGGCTCTGCTGAACGTATACATTGGCGCGCGCAAAAGCTCTTGGTCCCGTCAAATCCCTCCTCGTTCGAACGCGTGAATCTCGTGTGCCCGTGTCTCTACTGTGTGTATGTATCGTGCATTATAGGCTGGCTATGCCGATGCCGCTACTGCCGACCTCGCACGAGGCGGACGCTATTCCCGATATTAAGCCTCCAGAGGCCTTTCGCCACCGAGGCACGTCGTACGTACTCAGCTCTCTCTCTCTCTGCCTATGTGTACGAGGAAGCTGCTGCCGGCAATAAATAATGACGCAATTTAGCCGAGGCTCTTGCTGCGCTGCAGCCACACGAGACCCACACGCGTGTATACACGGGATACGTACGTTAGCCACGGTGGCGTCGATTCCACTTTAAATTGTGTGCGCGCGGCCGGCTCGTCGAGGAGATACAAGCGCGCAGATCCGATTCGGCGAGCTGCGATTGCACCGAGGGGGTATTTTTATCCGCAACGAAAAATCGATGTACGTGGATAAACGAAAGGGCATCGAAAAAGGGATCGCGAAACAAAGGTGCGTACGGAAGAAAACGAAGATGAACGCGGGAATAACGAGATTAAATGCCAGCACCTGCAACATCGTCGACGAATAGCTTTTAGAGCGGATTGGCTTATGAAACAGGATGTACGAAGTTTGCGATATTGTTTCGATTAACAAATCCAGCCGACGGATAAAACTCCAAAAAGAGTGAGAAATTTTGAAATGGTTTTCATTGATTTGTGCTTGCTCGAGGCTAATTTATTTTTTATTTTTTTTTTTTAAATGAAATACAAAATTAAAATAATCGATTGACGATCTTTGAATTCAAATTTCTACCCTAGGATTAAACTTCGACTTTGATATATTAATACACCTCGGCATTGGCTCTCCCAAAATATATAATTCACGAACGTCGCTGCGACGAGAACGATCACACACGCCCTCGCGCGATGGCTTTTTTTTCTCTCACGCGCGATGCATACTATACGCGCGCGTACGACGTAGCGCCTATCACGGATTTTACTACTGAATAAGCGCTGATGTTATCGCTCGCGCTACGCGGTGGCTGTGCTTTGTGACCGATACAATGGCTTATATATCGACGCGATTAAGTTGAAATTTTGTACGCGTGTGCAAAATATAAAAAAAACAACGACAACGTATACAGCTCATAATTCTCCACTGTCAAACTGTAAAAAAAAGTAAAAAAAAAATAATAATGACAAGATTCTTTTACCCCCTCGTTCTCCACGCGATATAACTATACATCGTTTCCATTTCGATGGCTCGGTTCAATGGTTCGGTTGCCGGCACCGCTGCTGCTCTTAACCTTCGCTGCAGCGCAGTTCACGACACAATGCGCCGCGGCACGAGCTACGAAGATCGCGGCTAATCTCGGGTTTGCGTCTGTTATATATACACAAGGAATCTCTGGCACAACGCAACCTCGCCCGCGTAAATATATAACTGTGTCTATCTATGCGGGCTAAGAGAATGCAGTGTGCATATTTGCGCAATCGAATGAATCATATCGCTGGGGCGTATAGTGGTAGTAGTATAGTAGCATAGAGTCGAGGAGAAGAAGAGGAGCTCTAGTTAACCTCGTTTCTCTTCCTCGAGCCTTTCTCTCGATCTATATACGAACGCCCGACACACAAACACCATCAGGACGCGCGGCGGAGGAACAACGATGATATATACAGTATAACGATGTGGGATCTCTCGTCGATATGGTATATACCCACACACACACACACACACACACACACATATAATATATATTGCATACGTATATATAGCCGAGACAAAAGAGCCCGAGAGAGGTCTTACGTATGCAGATATATATAATACTTGCGGGCGAGACTGTACTCCTCGGGAAGAGCTTGCAGCAGCAGCAGCACACCAACCGCTTGGCCGAGGAGGAGCGAGCGCTATAGGTCACTATTATATATGTAACACGAAGAAAGCTGCACACTCGCGGCTGTGGCAGCAAGAAGAGGAAGAAGCCAGAAGCAGCGGCAGCGGATGGATGGCGTCTCTCTCTCTCTCTCTCCCCTATATGCACTAGACCGGGAAATTTCTTGCATGCTACCGTCAGGCTTTTCGCTCGGCTCTCTTCTCTCGCTCTCTCCTTCATCTTCCTTCTTCTTTTTGCGAGTGTGTGTCATATATGTACGTAGACATATACCTATATACGACGATCGTTCGGGATTTTCTTTCTTGCCTTTTTGCCTCTTTTTTTTATCGTCGAAAGGTTATTTCGAAGACTCGATGCCGCAGAGAGAGA
This sequence comes from Trichogramma pretiosum, assembly GCF_000599845.2. Taxonomy (NCBI): domain Eukaryota; kingdom Metazoa; phylum Arthropoda; class Insecta; order Hymenoptera; family Trichogrammatidae; genus Trichogramma; species Trichogramma pretiosum. The sequence goes on along the minus strand of NW_019641703.1, from coordinate 4,224,012 downwards.
GAGAGAGAGAGAGAGAGAGAGAGGCAGATGATGATGGAGCGAGGAAGAGGAGGAGAGCTGCTGCTGCTGCATGCGCCGCTGCAGGAACTCGGCTGAAGTGAGCCTAGGCATCTGTCTCTATATAGACCCGTTGGCCCCGCGCACTGGTTAGATCGTATATACGTATATATTCATGTGAATGGAAAGGCAGAAAGTTATATAGACGCTATACATGCAGATATATACGGTTGAAGAGCCGTGTATATACCATATAGTCCGCGTGGTGCTTTCGACAGGATGTAGCCAGCGCGATATTGTGTGTGTGGGCGTGTGTGTGCATGTATATAACCAGTGGCGACTTACTCTGCCTCCTCAGTTCGCTCCTCGTACGTGTGTGCATGTATTATATGCATATACACAGGAAAGGGTCAAAGAACACGTCAACGTATACATACACTCACCAGGAGCGATGGCCGACGAGAGCAATTTCTCCTTCGTTTTTTTTTTTTTTACTTTTTGCTTCTTTTTTATTTTTTCATTCCACCCGCGTATGAATGTAAATTCAGTCTTCGAGTGGGAGAGAGCTGTACACATGGATACGTAACCACGGCATAAAAAAGAGTAAAAAAAGAGAAAAGAGGTTGTCATGAAATATCGCGTCATTCGCGACCGACGACGTATACGCACTTACAAAAGTACGCGCGGAACACACGAGCGCGTATGTATACGAGCTATAGTAAAAATTAACTGCACTGAATCTTTCTCTATATATATATACGTTACTTGTCTCGTACCACGTCTGTTTATTCGCGCAAACGACTCGCTCATTGTCTTGAGACACATAGATATAAATGTGCGTAGGACTCGTAGCAGAGGAAGAGTTACGAGACACATAACAAAGTTTTGCCGTTCGCCCGTTCGCCGTCGGTAACACGGATGGTTCTCTGTGTAGCTGTGTAGAAGGAGGAAAATTCTCGCGACTTCGTGCTGCTGCTGCTGCTGCTGCGGCCCTCCCGCAAAGATCAACGAAGTCATGAGTCTGCTGCTGCAGCGCACACAGCACGCAGCGACGAGGTTATAACGCTAAATGTAAACTGCAACTTTCCTGAATAATATATTCACTGCTCACTGAGCTCTCTTGTAGCCCCGTAGCTTTTACACGACGTCAGTCGGGTATATACATACGTGCGCCAAAGTTGAACGAATATTCGGTTAAATTAATTATGTAATTAAGCAGCGGAGAAAAGTCGCTCATACGTAAACCACCTCCCGCTCCCCTCCTCGAACAAAGTCACTTTCGATAATCGTTGCCAATACAGTGCAAGCTCGTACTTACCTATACATAATGCGCACGTTAATGTTGCACCAATTTGCTCGATCGAAACGAGTGCGCAGCGCGTTTTATACTGGGTAGTGTATACGCGTGCACCCGTTGATTCTTTTATCGAAAATTCATTGGCTGCAACGGGAAACTGTGTAACAACAATATAGGCCGAACCGAACCGAGCGTTATAAAGGCATACATATACAAAGACGTGCGTTGGGCGAATTTTCCATAAACTCCGATCGAGGCGCGGCTTACCTCGCAGGGGAGATTCAAATATTTATCGTTCGATATACGACGATGCGGCTGCTGTTGTATATAGTTCGAGGAAGAAATATTAAGATGTGTAGGTCATTGAACGAGCTGTTGCGCAGGACTACTATATTTTAATTAATTATTTTTATCATTATTTTTATAATAATAATTATTTTTATAATTAATAATGTAACGAATATGTTATTCGTTATACTCTCTCCCGACAATTGTTATTAATTTTAAATAATTATAAATACTACGTCCAATATGTATTTCATTTTTAGCACGACAGATCGTCGACCGACGAGTCGCGGCGCCGTTGGTGTGCGATGAGAGGGGAGAGAGAGATAATTTCGGGGCTCGCGCCTAGGATATATAGGCCCACGAGCTGAGACTGTTACTGGCTTCGCTACCGATTGCGCCACGTCATTAGGCATACGCTTGCCTTGATTTTGTAATTGTTGCCTCGCGAATATAGATTCTCTTTAATAAGTCGAGTCGCTGTGATTTGTGCAACTGCAGGGCAAGGGTGCAAGTACCTTTTGTCACGAGGGTGTCAACCGAGCCATCCGGATAGATAGTTAATGCTAAAACTTTGCCTTTTCTCGTTCAGTTTTTGAGAATTCGGACATACGCCATCTAGCGGTAACTCATAAATTATTACAACCTTCAAAAAGAGTCGAAATACGTGGTACATCACGCTTGCTTTAGTTCTCAATTAAATCAAGTTTTGTTTTTTTCGAGAACAATGCGTTACTTTTTTAATTCCAGAATCGTAATTGTATTTCATAAAATAACAGCTGTATTCTAGTCTTGTCAGAAAAATTCACACAAGTTTTTATAATTTTAAAGTAAAAATCATCGATAAGATATTATATGTCTATCATCATCATAATCATATGATAATATTTGTGGACGTAAATGTGTGAGTGTGATACGAGTATTCAAAGCTTCATGCACGTGTACACGTATGTGTGTGTGTGTGTGTGTTTGCTTGCTTGCGCGCGAACTGTTTACGAGTTCGGAAAAGTTCGTAGATTTCTCGCCCGATGTAATTTTACGTGAATATAAGTTCACGCACTCGAGAGAGCAGCGATGGGGTGGGGGCGCGCGCGAAGGCGAGTTTACGATACTGTACTGCGGGCGCGAATCCCACACACACGCGCGCGCAAAGAGAGAGAAGCACAAAGTTCGAGACACGAGCACGCGAGGATACCGAAGTCTCGTGACGGGGATAAAGTTATCGAAGCCAAGTGAGAGAGAAAAAGAAAAGAGATGAAAAAAATGTTTTCTCGATTCTGACTGTACGCACGTGTGAATATATACGGCTGCAGCAGCGCCTGGCACATAGTTGAATTTGTATAGTCGAGCGTCTCACTTCCTCTGATCATCCGTTTTATATTGCCCTGCGTTCGTTCGTATTGCTATATATACGTACGTGAAGCGGTGGTGCAGCAGCTGCATTGGCAGGATTGCCCGAGACGTGCGCGCGCGCCCCAGAGAGCGGGGTACGGCTATTATACACAGATATAGCGCGAAGGATTTAAGCGTCGTATTTTTCTCGCTCTCGTGTATACCGAGCGCGAGCGATTCGTTCCCCCGCGACGACGACGACGACTACTACCGCTGCTGCTGCACGAGCGAACGCGTTATATGGACCGATCAAACGTAATTTATGAATCGATGAAATTTCGATTCGATCGCTCGGCTTTTATAGGATATATATACGTATCCGACGTGATTGTTTCTGCGCTAATGCGAGGATATCTTCAATTTTACGCCTCGATGATTTTCAACCCTCCTATACTGCGCGTGACATCTTGTTGCAACTACTACTGCTGCTTTTTTTTTTTTTGCTTGACTCATCGAAAAAAACGCAGGCGGGTTACAATTTACGACGAGCCATCGTAAATTTTTCACAACACGATGATGAAGCTTATATGCTCGAAATTGCCCCTTCTTTTTTTTGTCCCAGGCTTTGTGACTTTGATTATCCGCCCTTGTGACTATAAGAATAAACTACCTGCAATTTGACTGTTACTGCGGTGGTGGTATACTACGCGACAAAACCGAATCAAAACAAAGCTCCTATTGTTGGCGCCTTGTTTTTTTTTTCAGCACCACCGTATACAATGAAATAAAAATCTTTTTTTTTCGTTTGCTTTGAACGCGTGTACAAAGAAACAAAATAAAGAACGCCCAAAACTCAGTTGTAAATCGAAGAATTGCCAATTTGACGAACGCTCGACAATTCCGCACCGCAGCATCTCGCAAGCAAACGAGATTATAATGGACGCGTTGGTGGACAAACAGATAAAAAAGGACATGTTCTGGAGTCGATTCTTTCTCCAGTCCGCCTGCTTGTGGCCCTACACCAATCGGATCCTCAAGTACGCGGGCAGAGTACTCCTCATCCCCTCCGCGATATTTATGGAGCTCTGCTTGGTAATTATTTCGCGCACATCAACGATCTCTCCAATTCTTTGATAGCCCAAGTATTACATGATGTGCCGTCACAGCTGTACGGAGGTTACAAAAATTTGCGTCAAGACTCGCTCGATATAGTGTATACGTTTACCAACGTCATCGAGTTACTGATTGGCATCTCGATCATACCTATGTACTTCATTACCATGTCGTATGATCGTGAGGTATACGAATGACGAATCAACGCTTCGAATAATGGTGCTGTTATTATAATATCGTTTCTGCTCAGTTCAAACTGTTACTAGGGGACATGATGCACTTTTACTCGGAAGAGGCGAGCGCCGAGGAACGCAAGATCGTGCAAGACGTCACCCGCGGCACCTACCACCTATCCTGTCTGCTGGCGGCGTTCGTCTGCGTGTTTTGCGCGGCCTACGCCCTGGCACCGCACAGTGGTACCAAACTGAAAAAAAATGATCTAAATTAAAGTGTCAAGGGATTTTAGCACGGAAAAAAAATCCAAAAATAGTGTCAGATTCGGGAGATCATGAGGAATCCAATGCCGTTTCCCTTTTTTAATTAGCTATTTGTTTAAACATTATACAGCTAATTGAAGTCTCTCATTATCAATTTGTTATAACATAAAATTTCCTAATTATTCATTTATTGAATTATCATTGCAATTTTTGTGAGCCGAAAGCTATCTCAGCTCATTGGTTATTTTTACAATCACTAAAATAGTATGAAAATTCAAAATTAATATTTGTTAATAATAATAATTGTTTCGTTAATAAACAAATGAAAAGTTAACGTGCAATATGTTGTTCTCATCACAATTAAGCATTTTAATTGGATTGATGGGAAATAATCATATCATTCTAATTTTTAACGACAATTGTTATAACAAACGATTGTTATAAACAAATTTTAAACAATTGTGAAATTTTGATTTCTTATACTTTTTTACACATATCGAATTTGATTATAGCTTAAATTTTTTTCCAACGAATCATAAACATTCAACAATAATATTTGTTGATAATTTTTTTATTTTGTTGATAAACAAATGGAAAATTAACGTGCAATATGTGGTTTTCGTTACGATTATGCATTGTCACTGTATTTACAGGCAATAAGCATATCAATTTAACATTCGACGATAATTGCTTAAGCAATTGTTATAAACAAATTATTAATAATGGTTAAATATCGATTCTGCATGCATTATTGTGCTAGTGAACACTCATTAGAATTGCATATTAATTAAATATCAAAGGATCACAATATTAGAGTGCATTTTTAATAATAATTTTTATTATTATCATTTATTATAAATTAACAAATTTAAATAAATAAAAAGTTTATTTTGGCCTTAATGAAAGAAATAATAATTTTATTGACTTGAA